>NW_025937256.1:0-58942 GCF_000764305.2 Hyalella azteca | reverse complement strand
AAACATCATCCCTCACATGAGGTCACGCCTCACACAAACATCAACCCTCACATGAGGTCACGCCTCACAAACATCATCCCTCACATGAGGTCAGGCCTCACAACATCATCCCTCACATGAGGTCACGCCTCACAAAAACATCAACCCTCACATGAGGTCACGCCTCACAAACATCATCCCTCACATGAGGTCACGCCTCACACAAACATCAACCCTCACATGAGGTCACGCCTCACAAACATCATCCCTCACATGAGGTCAGGCCTCACAACATCATCCCTCACATGAGGTCACGCCTCACACAAACATCATCCCTCACATGAGGTCACGCCTCACACAACATCAACCCTCACATGAGGTCAGGCCTGAATGCGTGTATGAGGGCACAGAAGGCGAGACCGCTCCTCCAGGAGGTGGTCATGTTCGTGATCCTGACGCCCTTGTGGCCCGCCACGGCGCGCTGGCACCACGCCACCAGGTCCTGCCCTGGGGTCGCGGGGGGCATAGCGCCCCCTACACCACTTTCACCCTCACCGACCTGAAAAAAATTATACACTTAATACACTTTCACCGTCACCGCACTGAAAAAATAATAGTTAATAAAGATATAACTACACCATTTTCACCGTCACCACACTGAAAAAATAATACAATTAATAAAAAACGTACATTACAGTTAAAAATACACGAAAAATAGCTCGAGGTTAATGATGTTTGAGAAGTCAATAAAATCTTAAGTATTATTTTTGTGAGTTCTAAACAAGTCTAAGAGTTGGCAAAGTCAAATTAATTAAGAAAAATTATACAGTATTAATGAAGAAAATGATACAGTTAATAAAAATATAACTCAGTACGCACTATAGTGAGTGACAGAGAGCGCATTTTCTCGTCGACGAAAACATAAAGTCACAGACGGACAGACGGACGAACAGACGGATGGACATGACGAGCACAATAGTGCCTTTTTTTCTATAAATGAGAAAATGCGCCAAAAACGTACGGTACAGTTAAAAAGACACGAAAAATGGCTCGAGGTTAACGATGTTCGAAACGTAATAAAATCTTAAGTAGTATTTTTGTGAGTTCTAAACTAAGTCTAAGAGTTGGCAAAATCATCCGTAATTAACAGAAAAAAAGCCACTGCAAATTCGTGAGTTTGGAAGCGAGCATTAATGACTTCACTTTTAGAAGTAAATAATTATTTATTCAAGAGAAATTAAATGTTGGACTCTTTTTTGCATGCGGAGGACTCACAGCAGAGCTGAGCTGCAGAGGCTGCAGAGCTTGTCTGTCCTGCAGAGTGCGGCGGCGGTCTCTGTCTCCTGCTGCAGCATCTCTGCAATATTCAAAACACAGCAAATGTTTTAATTCATGACTCAAGAAATGAATTAGTTCATTGCATTTGTTGGTTTCAAATATGCTGTCATGCTGACCGTTACAACAGAGTTTCATTAGCATCTTTTAATGATTCTGTTCTTTCTAATGATTCTGTTCTCTTGATGTCTTATTTGGTAAAGATCTTAATCAAAATTATGTTAAATTTTAACGTTGCCTGGGATACAAAATTCCTGTATTTTCCCGTCATCCAGAATAACGTTATTAATGAATGAAATTAACGTGCGTTAATGAGATAAAGACCTGTTCAAATCTACCAGTTACATTGAAGAAAGAACTCCTATTACTTATCGTTTCAAAAATTCGAAAAAAACTAATGTGCGTCTTCTAAATTCAATTTCCATACTCCAATTTAGAAAGTAAATTTAAATTTTTGATCCAATACTTTCCTCCTTTTCCTCCAATCCTTTCCTATTTTCCACTAAGAATACATTTTCAGATCTTTATGATTTGTAAGTGGAAAACTACTTTTCATGTTTCCTAGCCACAATAACAATAAGATGATAGTTTTATAAAATACCATAGCTAAAAACGCAACATTCCAGACCTAACTAAAACTTCCATCACATAACAACTAAGCATTCCTTAAACCTATTATGCTTTTAAACTTGATATACTGTTGTAGCCAGAAGCTTTAATAAATTTTACATGTTAAATAATGTTGTATCCAGGGGCCTTACTTTCAAAACTCGCTAAGTGAACGTAAGTACTTACGCTCTATTTTCTTGTCTATGATTGGTGGATTTTGCTCGAAAGGCCGTCAATTGGCTGATGAACTTACGATCTCTTAACTTTTTTTTGAAAGTATAGGCCCAGGGCCTTTAACCAATTTTACGTATTAAAGGATCAATACTAACCCGTTTTCGTCATCATTTTCAACGTCGAATTTGTCGTCGGATTTCATTAGAGCAGCGATTGCGTCGTCCGACGTGGTCGAAGGAACCTTGTCGGCTGCCGGACTCACGACGAAGGCCGTCGGTTTGTCGGGCGATAAAATTCCTGATTCTCTAACAACGTCGCCTTCCAGCGTCGCGTTGTCGCCGTCATCGTCTTTACAAACCGCTACGTCTGTTGACAAAAAGACTTTACAGAAACAATTTCAAATTAAAATGTCACTGATCATTGTCAGTGACAAATCCTGACATATTAACATCATCAAGATTATTGATGTTGTTATATCAGACATCAAGATTATTGATGTTGACATATCAGACATCAAGATTATTGATGTTGACATGTCAACATCAGTAATCTTGACATCAATTTTAATCAGCATGAAAATGTCAGTGACAAAGCTTGGCATATCAATGACAGTGTGGGCATTCCATCACCAGTAAGCACTTCCAATATACAGGTTTTAAAACCATACTCATGGTTTTAAAAGCATAATATAACGGTTTTTCATTGTTTTAAAACCATATTATAAGGGGTTTTTACATACGATTTACAAAAGTGTGGCAGTGAGTTACCTAAGTGGTGCGTGGGGGTGGCAGTGAGTTACCTGAGGGGTGCGTGGGGGTGGCAGAGAGTTACCTGAGTGGTGCGTGGGGGTGGCAGTGAGTTACCTGAGGGGTGCGTGGGGGTGGCAGTGAGTTACCTGAGTGGTGCGTGGGAGTGGCAGTGAGTTACCTGAGTGGTGCGTGGGAGTGGCAGTGAGTTACCTGAGTGGTGCGAGGGGGGGGCAGTGAGTTACCTGAGGGGTGAGTGGGAGTGAGAGTGGGGGTGAGGGAAGGGGAGCGTGCGGTGCAGGCAGAAGGGGAGACAGCAGCTTCCACCTGAGGGCTGCCAGCAGCACCTGAGGGAACACTTCCTGTCAGTGACATGAACGCGCGGTGCCAGCACGTGATGCGGTGAACACAACAGCAACACAGACGTGAGAGGGAAGTGAGACAGGTACAGAAGAGAAATAAAACAGAAAAGCCATGAAAAAGAAGTGAGAAAGACATGAAAAAGAAGTGAAAAAGACGTGTGAAACAGGTACAGAAGGTAAACAAAACAGAAAAGCCATGAAAAAGAAGTGAAAAAGACGTGAAAAAGACGTGAGAGAGAAGTGAAACGGACGTATACAGAAGTGGAACAGACATGAAACAGCCGTGAGATGTAAATCTAGCAATATTATTTAGGAGAACAATAGATGGATGTGAGGGATGCAGGTAGTGTGGGGAGGACGTGGAGGGAGGGACGTGAGAGGGACGTGAGAGGGACGTGAGAGGGACGTGAGAGGGGCGTGAGAGGGACGTGAGAGGGGCGTGAGAGGGACGTGAGAGGGACGTTAGAGGGGCGTGAGAGGGACGTGAGAGGGGCGTGAGACGGACGTGAGGGACGTGAGAGGGGCGTGAGAGGGACATGAGGGGCCATATATCCTCTTACCTGACGAGGGCAGTGCAGGGGACGTGTCCTGCAGGGAGGTCGTCAGCGACGAGATCTGCGCTGCCAGATCGCTGATCTCAGCGCACCGGCCTGACCACATCACGGTTATCAATTTAATTTAATTTATTATTCATTTAATATTCATTTAATATTTATTTAATATTTATTTAATATTTAATATTAATATAATATTTGTTATTAATTAAATATCAATTTATAATATTCATTAAAAATTAAATCATTACTTTTACCTTCAATATCGTAGTAACAATGAATAGATCGATCTGAGTATAATATTCAATTGAATTGTTTAACAGAGATACTATACAATTTATTTTTACAATCTTCCAATAAAATTGAAATCGATAGTTTAAATGAGTTAAGTCATCAGTTGAGATATGCAATATAAAAATCAACATTCACATAAGATCACAGTATATATGACAGTGTAAACAAATCCATTAAAAAAAAACACACATTACCTCATTATGTAATAAAAGGTCAAAACTCAAGCATTTACATTGAGTCATCTATTTTAATTGTTTAAATTACAGAAAATAAAGATCATTTTATGGAAAAATTTAAAATTGCAAGCCTATCGTGAATGGCACAAAGTTGTTACACTAATAATAGCAAATGAAAATATATCACAATTAACCGTGCAACTTGAGAAGCACACATAAAAATAAAGCCAGCAAAACGAGATACAATAGAACAAGCACGAATACAAAATAACAAACGCAGCTTCGAAATCGATCAGAACAGAATGCCGTTACAATTTTCATGTATCGCTAACAAATATTATTTAAATACAGATAAAAAGGCTAGCTACGAGTGATAAAAAATAAACCAAATAACAACACTGCTAAGATATGCAAGTAAGTATAAAATTAAAGTTCTAATTTGCAGTAACAACTCGTGAAGACTCCTGCATAATTTTGCAACAAAAAGATAGTGCAACACAGTGTAAAAGAATACATAAGGTGCAGCAGCAAGCGGGACACAATTGAAGTAGAGGCGGTTGTGTGGTAAAGCAACACAAATGTATAAAACGCAACACAATTAGCATAAACGCAACACAATTAGCATGATAACGCAACACAATTAGCATGATAACGCAACACAATTAGCATGATAACGCTATACAATTATCATGATACCGCAACACAATTAGCATGATAACACGAAACAGATAATCAAGACGTGTATCGCAAGCTCGCCGGGCGACAGGCATGATAACGCAACACAATTAGCATGATAACGCAACACAATTAGCATTATAACGCGACACAATTAGCATGATAACGCAACACAATTAGCATTATAACGCGACACAATTGCGACACAATTAGCATGATAACGCAACACAATTAGCATTATAACGCAACACAATTAGCATTATAACGCGACACAATTAGCATGATAACGCAACACGTACAATTAACACGATAACGCAACACAATGAGCATGATAAAACGAAACATTTAAACCATTTAAACAAGACGTGTATCGCAAGCTAGCCAGGCGACAGGCGGTCACCTCGCGGCAGCTGAGGCGTGGTACTGAGCAGGCGAGTCTTGCGTCGTAAAGTGCTCACTCGACTGCCGGTCTCGCTTTCGTATCCTGCAGTGTCAGCCAAGCATATCGTTCACGTTTGTTAGGGCGAGTCTATGTCATCTTACCGAAACTCGATAACCATGGTTATGTTTTTTAACACAATTCATTTAGATTGGCTCCCTTGCATCTTTATGAATGCTTCTAAAGGCAAGACATTGAATAGTAGTGGTTATCCTTCATTGCCTCAAGCCCGGCTTTGATCTTCCTTGAAGTGGAAATTGAATTTTTCTTCTTTTCCGATCAATTAATCATTCAGATTTATTCTATCACTTTTATTATTATTAATCTAAATCTATTCAGATTTAATCTATCAATATTATTATTATTATTATTAATCTAAATCTATTCAGATTTAATCTATCTTTAAGACCCACCGATGGGCCGTACCATCGTTATAAAATACGCCCTCTAAGTATACGACATAGCCGCACTCAACGTGTTAATCCACTTAGATTTCAGACAAATTTTTCTAGAATAATGCAATACGCAAATAAATAATCATTTCTTTGAGCATCATTGGGCCTCAAACCAAATTTCTCTAGACCATTAAACGTTAAATAACCAACATTGAAGCTCTTACAAGCAAATAAACTAAACACGACGCAGAGTATCGCAAAATAGGTATACAATTAAAATGTCGACCATATCATCACATGGCAGCGTCTTTTGAATTAAGACGCTGTCAATAATATAATCAGGCAAAAACATGTACAAATTGAACTGATTGCAGTAGAAATTATTCAATAATACTGCATCTGAATCTGCTTCATTATCGCAACTATCTTGATGGAAAAGCAGAGTTGTCTTAAGAAATGGAAGACAACTTTAAACGGATTTTGAGTTATTATTATCGTTATAAATCTACCATTTATCATTTACTATATTACATTATTATTTATTGCTTTACAAGCAGACAAAGACTACAGGTACTTTCATCAGGATTCCAAATCTATTAACTCACGCTGAGACTTTCTTCTCGTAATACTAATTCAAATATCATTGTTTATTATAACACGCAGCGAACATATAAGGGTATAACGAATAAAAATATTCATTAAATTAATATTAAATTAATTGGAATATTCATCGGTCTCAGAAATACTTTTAGGACGCGCATAATCATTCTTCATGGCGCGTAGTGAATACATAAGTTATTAATGAATGGCAGTATATAATATATAATGATTAAGAATGTTTATTAAACTAATATTAATTGAGTAATAATATTAAATGTTTGAGATATACCTTCTTCGTCATCCTCGTCGAGGTCGTCGAGAGGGGCGATGTCGTTAGGGGCGTTCATGGACATGAGCGACGCCAGGGACTGCATGTCCTCGTCTCTGTATACATACAATAACTTTATTATTATGAGTAATAGAAAAATATTTATTTTATATATATAATTTTCAGCACATACAGCATAGTCATCCTTGCGGCAGGAAGAAAAGGGAAAATATTTGCAACCAAATATTACATGAATATTAATGCTGTCCTTCATTGAGAATATTATTAAATAAATTATCAATCAATAGTATCGATTATATCGATTTATATATATAGAGGTATGAATATTTATCAACATATTAACTAGAGTGGGCTGCAGCACATACGTCATACATGGCTGTTCCCTCATTGACCAGCGAGTTTTTCCAACCAAACGTTATTAGAATATTAAATAATATATCGTTAATTAAAAACATTAATTAACACTTTAAACAGCATTCGTTGCAGCACATACGTACGCGGCTTTTCCCTCTCTAACCAGCCGGTTTTTCCAACTAAACGTTATTAGAATCTTAAATAATATATTAATCAAAAACATTAATTAACACAGTAAACAGCGTCGTTGCAGCGCCTACGTCGCTTTTCCCTCAGTGACCAGCGAGTTTTTCCAACCAAACGTTATTAGAATATTAAACAATATATTAATTGAAAACATTAATTAACATAGTATATTAATTGAAAACATTAATTAACACAGTATATTAATTGAAAACATTAATTAACACATTAAACAGCGTTCGTTGCACATACGTGGCTTTCCCCTCCCTGAGGAAGAGGCAAGACAGCGTGAGCTCGAGGGTAGCAGAGACCAGCTTCCTGCTCAGGGGTCTGAGGCTGATGCGTAGGTCGTGTTGACACATGCCTGCGTACTGCGTCATGTTGACGTGCGCTGTCGCCACCTGGCGACGCTTGCCGCTAGGCGACACCTGCAATATAACTCTTACTTATTCATAACGTAATTTCCTCAACATTTTTTTATTGTTCAACGCTAGGCGAAACCTGCAATACCTCTCTTAATTATTCATCCCATAATTTCATCAAAATCTTTTTTATTATTATCAAGTTCAACGCCAGGCGACACCTGCAATAAAACTCTTACTTATTCATACCGTAATTTCCTCAAAATCATTTTTTTATTATTATCAAAATCGAATACAGTTAAGTGTGTACCAGAGATAAAAGTAAGCACACATGAAATTGGTAATTTTTTTAAGCAATTCTCTCGCATTATGGATATATACTCGTAAATGTACAAATTTTTGATTACCACGTGACGACATTATCACCCGCATGACGGGATGATAATAATAAGAAAAAAAGTAGCTCTGAATCACTGTTACTCAACAGTACCAGAAGTAAATACAAAGTTGTAGCTAAACTGGTACCATAAACCGAAACATCAATGCATAAACAATAATTGTACCCAACCTGGTAACTACTAACACATTCATCAGCAGTTACATCATTACTGCAATTATTATTATTAATGCAATCCATTATTAATCCAATTATACATTATTAACCCACTTCCAACCAAAACCTTCCTGAACCTCATAAAATAACATACGTACATCCTCGAGGACGAAGGCCCAGTCCTTGTCCTCGTAGGCATGCGTGCGGTTGTCCCTGAAGAGCGTGACGGTGATGACGATGTTGCAGGGCACCGTCCACACACACACCCCCTCCAGGGGCTCCCTCATGCCAGGCTCCCACGCTCTGACCATTTGGGCGTGAGGTGCAGGGCGAGCTCATGGAAGGAAGCTGTGAACTGAAACTTGGCGGCCTTCTTGTTGATGCGCTGGAACCTCTTCCATACCGAGCTCATTCTGATCACTGAAAACAGTTCAATAGATATTATTACAGTACTGAACAATAGAAACGTGACAATGACTAAACCTCTTCCATACCGAGCTCATTCTGCTCACTGAAAACAGTTCAATAGATTTTATTACAATACTGAACAACACAAACGTGGCAATGACTAAACCTCTTCCATACCGAGCTCATTCTGATCACTGAAAACAGTTCAATAGATTTTATTACAATACTGAACAACACAAACGTGGCAATGACTAAACCTCTTCCATACCGAGCTCATTCTGTTCACTGAAAACAGTTCAATAGATATTATTACAATCCTGATTTACCGAAACGTTACCAGGGTAAAACCCTTCATAAAAAACGTCCATATACCTACGTAATCTACGATTGTTGAGAATAGAATCGCAAAATCGAGATCCTGCCTCATCGATGTAATTGTAAGGTTCATGAATTGCACCTCTTTCCTACGGAATCACATTGTCAGAGCAAAATGGGACAAGATTACTCAAAACTTCCGAACACGGAGGGAAAATTCTATCGAAGATGATCAATACTTTTCGAGTATATTGAAATTAAACTCCTTCCACGAAGGCGAAATTCTCAAAAAATGTATTGTAAAAGATATTGATAGGCCGCAAAGAGCAGTAGTATAAATAGAAATATGGTAATAATGGCATTGAACAAGAAAACAACAAACTAATTCAATATACCAATGAAACATATAAACGCTAAATATTTTTGAATTGTAACAACAGATTGTAGAATTCTAAGCTTTGAAAACAGTTTTTAAAAGCCATTATAGGACGTAGATCATTTTATGTAATTTATCTGCACATTATCAACTTCAAATTCTGCAATGAACACCCAGAAAAATAATTGAAACTTTGTACAAATAGCTATTTACTTTTTGCCCTCGCGTGGTTCATCATGACCCAGTTTCTCCCGGCAGAAGGGCGCATCATTATTTTATTTTCGTCATTATTAAAGAAACTTAGTCATTATTTAGACAATATAACTCATAGTATGGAAGTATTGAAAGTGAAAATAAGCGAGAAAAATATATAAAATAAATATAAATAAATAAATATTCAAAAATTCAAAGTGAAAATAAGCGAGATCAGCTGGCAGCGCACGCTGGTTCAACGTGACTAAACTCTCGTTAAAATCATCGAGGTGGAGGCTCTTGCCAAGACCTCAAGTCATGAGTAAGCACCTCGCTTGACATGCATCAATAGCGACCACTCACGAGATTGTGACAGGTGAAATTCAGTATGTGACAGTCAAATCGAGTCTAACAAATATTGTAGAAAAAAAATATTTCTTGTTCTTGCAAACATTAGAGGTAAATTTCTTTAAATATGGCGAATGGTTTGCTGTACATCTTTAAATGTAGGTAGATACCTTAAACTTGAATAAGCTTTATTTATCCTATGAGGAAGTCTCCTTCAAGCACTTCATACTTAAATTCCAAATTATAAGCCGTAGCCCAACAGCAGCATAAGGCGAAAATGAAAACTCTCATATTGAAAATGGAAGAAGCTTACAAACAACAGCTGAGTAGCGGAAACTATCGTAGCACGAGTATTTCAACTCAGTTATTTTTTCTTACAGCCATCTGCCCTGTGCTTTAAACACTTTGTGTATAAAAAGGGTAAGGCCAGGTGTGATAACGATAAACCTCTAAAATTACTGCAACATCGTCTACATAAACAAGACTATTTCAGACCCCAACTAGCGGCGCTAGTTATTTATAAACGCCGCCCAAAAGCGATCCAGCCCTTAACTCTATATGCAATGTAGTACCTCATTCTACACATTTAAGGCAATTAACCTACACATTTAAGGCAAGCAACTCCTAAAATAAAGAAATCGGAAATTCTGCGAAACTAAATTATGATGCCAACTGGTATAAATCAGGAAGACATTAGGCAACCTGAAATAAGAAGTTAATATTTTCTCGAACGATACTCAGTCGCGCTTCTTGACCCCAAACAGCACGCATCAGATACGACTCATCCATCGGCATCAAAGCAATTACCTTAAATATCTTATATAGTTGATAAGCCTTTACTCTCATACTTGGAAGCCTATGCAAAATTATGAAGAATATGGGCCACACTTTCTCGAATAGTGAGTCCGTGCATTAATTCATACTCAAACCGCAGTAAATGGTTGCACATCTGCCTCAATAAATGAATGATTCATGTGCCAACTAATTCGCACACACTACAACAGCTGTACACCCAGAGATGCGAATGGGTTATGCTGCCCAAATAGTGATTGTTTCTTAACTTAGCGCCGATAAGCCCTTATGCTGAGCAAAAGTCGATCAATACGACCCACAGTACAGAAAAAGTGCATCGCCATTAGGACAAAGTCTCTCTCATTCCTCCGAGTGTAGGAGTTGCCCGCATCACCCGCTTCTACCAATGGCCCCCAAATGGTGCAGAACTGGAGCTCAATGCAGCGTATTATAGCAACAATAAAGACGTTCATGCGTGCATGTAGTTACATACCAAACACTAGTCGGCTTATTTCAACTACTTCTGTAGCTTGCGTCTAGACGTTCGATAATTAATCGGGATTACGATATACTAATACCTGAGATTCGGATATACATACAAGATCAATCGAACGTTTTTTTTCAAAACGCTGTTTTTACAGACGATATTGATATGTATTTCGTAATGGTATTCCTTACGTAGTCTTTAGAGATGTCTTCAATTGATTTAATAGAGCATGCATCGTCCACTTGCAGGCTTTCAAGATAATATGCAGAGCATACGTAAGGAAGAATTCTAAGTGAATAAAATGCTTCTAAATTTTTAAATAATATTATATCTCACCCAATCACTGGAGCCGAACGTGGAGACGAAAGATTTGTTATCATTCACAATTCTTCGGGGTCGCGATGTCGTGGTCTCATACTTGCTTCATGTCCATGCCGGAGTCAACAAAGTTAA
The DNA here is from genome assembly GCF_000764305.2 of Hyalella azteca. NCBI lineage: Eukaryota > Metazoa > Arthropoda > Malacostraca > Amphipoda > Hyalellidae > Hyalella > Hyalella azteca. The sequence continues at coordinate 47,492 of NW_025937256.1, read as the reverse complement.
ACAAATTTTCGGCTTTTTTTACGCACTGAAAGAGTTTCAATATTTTAAACTATTTTTAACTTAGTGTATTTTTGGTTTCAACTCGCTACGGATTTTTGGTTTAATGAACGAATACGGGCAGTCTTTAATCTAATCATACGACTCAATTCGTAAAATTTTTAGTACATCGACAAACAATTCAAGATTTTTAGGTTTCATTTACCATCACTCCACGTTTCCAGTCTGATTAATTACACTCAATCCTGTTCAAGCTTTCACAAGCAGGGACGAATATATGAACCCTCAGTCATGGAATTTGTTTAGGTAAGAAATTCACGATACCAACAAATATGAAGGCGATAAAATCAGTATTTATCTGAACAGTTACGTCATGAAGCGAGTAGTGTGTCTAAAGATAAAGAAATCCCTGTAAAAAAAGACATAAGTAATATATAAATACATTCACTCGGCACCACTGAAAATATACAAAATGAATTTATAATTTCAGTATTATTTAATACGAACCAGAATGTTCTATTCTCATATCGGGATCTGATATACAATAAGTGAGGCTGAAGTCAAAGTGCTATAACCTGCTTCTAGCACTCAAGTGAGGAGCGTATTAAATTACCAGAAAGTCTGATCAAGCAAGCAGAAGCTCGATGAGTGTCAAGTTACATTTGAGTAGGGCGAGTTTGTTACAAAATACAAATGTGTAAAATAGCCAGAAATTTTAGCAGCGGCATGCAAAAAAAAACTGTAGCTTGTAAGGCTCATTAAGAACTGTAATTTTGTTTTGATACCTTGTAGGTCATTTAATTCATACATTAGAAAATAATCGTGTACATTGAATGAGTTAGAGGGAAAATAGCGGGAGATTCGACGAAATAAATAAAAACTAATGCAGAACTTGATAGAAAAGAAGTGTACTGCGCTATGACAGGATTTAATAAAAAAAAACAGGTTAAGCCCACTCGCCGGCATATTAATAAACATAAATAGAGACACTTCTCTTTCATAAAATATATGCAGAGAACTAAATAAGATCCAAGGTGAAATAATCTCGATAACGTGACAGCAGCAGCTCGCAGAGGGCAGACGCTGCTGGGCACTGTGCGCTGATGCGCCACATCCGGGACTCTGTCAGCTGCCCTGCCAACTGCCGGCGCACTTTAATGTGGATAACAGAGAGTGCCATATGCCGTGTGCCACAATGCCATATGCCGTGTGCCACAATGCGGCATGCCAGGTGCCATAACGCCACGCAACCGGCCCTAAAGTAACGTCTCACGTAAAATGCTGCGTGGCACATCCCGTATGCCACAATGCGGCATGCCAGGTGCCATAACGCCACGCAACCGGCCCTAAAGTAACGCCTCACGTAAAATGCTGCGTGGCGCATCCCGTATGGCTTTACCGTGGGCTGAAATGCCGTGTAGCTGAGAGTTGTGTGGTGTAACTACGAACTAGAGAGCCACAATAGTATAAACCATGCTTGTTTTCCATATCAAAATACCGTATGACATAGACGCCATCAATCGCGTACGCCACAATACCACGAGTGCCACAACGTCCGAGGTGCAACAATGACGTGCGGAGTGTGGCGTCGCCGTGCAACCTTATCGTGTGCCAATATCCTGTGCGCCACAATGCCGTCTGTGTGCCAATACGCTGTGCGCCACAATGCCGTCCGTGTGCCAATATGCTGTGCGCCACAATGCCGTCTGTGTGCCAATATGCTGTGCGCCACAATGCCGTCAGCCAATATGCTGTGCGCCACAATGCCGTCAGCCAATATGCTGTGCGCCACAATGTCCCGTGACAGAACCGTGTGGCGCAGAGGCATGATGAGCTCGCCAAGAAAAGGTGCTTCGATCAAACTCTTCAATTTTTTTATACTTCTTCCGATCCATGTCAAAATCTTACAAAGGCATACATAACAAAAGTTAACAACAGGCAGGTATCATCATCAGCACTTGGCTTGGATTATAATATTGTGTACGAATATTACATCATTCAATTAAATGTTTTGCACACAAGATAAGAACAAATTAGGTCATGATACATGAACATTATTATATGACACAGAACATTCGTTACAGTCCTTCAGAATTTAAGTGATCACCCATTTCAATCCAATTAATCATTCTTTGAAGAAATATTATACAACTATAGCGAAACATTTAATTGAAATTAAGAACTTGACAGAAACTATAACCTGACGATAACATTCAACTATTGCGTATTCCCTCTTTGCAAAGACACCTCTAGGAACACAACTTGATCAAGGAAGTTTTAAGTCTACAACATTCTACATCATTCTATAACAGTCTTCACAGTCTACAACATTCTCCCCATTCTATAACAGTCTCCACAGTCTTCAGAGTCTTACAAGCAAGACAGGGAAGCCTTGTGACCACCACACGCGCACATCGATCGCTCCCTCGCACCACCACCCTAACACTGACTCAACTCTGAGTGCTCGCAGCACGTATCACAGCACCGAGACGAACGTGCGAGCTGCGCACCTTCCTATATGAACAGCATCGCACTTACATCCAATAACACTAAGACCTGGTATCAAATTTGTTAGAATTACGAACGCATTGTCAATTATCCAATATTATAACTAGGCTATAGTTACCTGCACGTGAGTGTAATTATTAACGCCTAACGTTAAATATCAACTATAGACTACATCAGTCTTCTGGCGAGCAGTGTTACGATGATTGATAGAGTCGGTTTCAAATTTTTATCTCATTTCTACGAAGCTTTCTTTGGACTACAAAGATAAACTAAATATAATATTGACGGATTGAGAATAAAAACAGATAGTCGCTTGTATTTATAAATAGAATGATGGCAGAGATTAATTGGTCACGTAGCGTTGTGGTGGTTAAAAGGGTCTGCAGTGAAGGGCATGCAAGGAATATGGCGACGTCAGCTGGTGCCAAGCAGTTCAGTTGGCGCGCTGCTCTCAGCTGGCTACAGAGCAAGACGCATGCAGAACTTGCAGCTTGCAGCAGCAGCAGCAGCTTGCAGCAACAACAACGCAGCTTACTTATGTGTTACGAAAGCACATTAGGGAAAAATAAAAATGCAAAGAATGGGCTAAGAAGGAGGAAGACGCAAGATAATTATAAACAATGGCAAACTGACGAAATTAACAGGAAGCAACAGATAAATTAAAAATTAATAAATATCTTTCCTGTACCTCCATTTAAAACGATTTACTGATAGATCAATGTATCCATGATGAGTGTGCCTCCCCCTAGTCACTTACATTGCTGTGAAGAACTGTGATTGATGTACAGTATAGATATTGATACCAATTTCACATACCTGCAACATTACATAAATTTTGCGTCGCATTGAATAATATTAAACAAATACATATTATTAAAATGAATAGTGGCACACAAGAGATTTTTTAGAATCAGTTAATTTCTAACTGACTGATCTAGTTAAAAATTTTTCTTTGGTATTCTATGGGAGTAAACGCTGAGGTGGAAACAAGGTACAGTGGAAGATCAACAAAAAAAGTCTCATTTGCCACTATGTTGAAATGTTACTAGAAGTATACCTACCTATTATTGAAAAATTAGCTCATAGCTCAAATTTCTTGGCAGCAGCACAATTTTTCAAACTCACAGCTCCAAAGATTGAGTTACATCTCAATGAATAGAAATTTTTGACACCAAGTCTAATATTGAGGTTATTGACATCTGAATATTTGGCACAGGACAAAGTTTGGACATATTAATTCTTATTTACAATTCAAGCTTATGGTTGGTCCAAACAAACATCTTTCACATAAAGGCTTTATTTCATAATGTTGTTTCTTATACTGTACTAATTATTTTGTGTTCATGGGGGCTGGCATAGATAGTGAAAGAAGTAGAGCCACCAGAACAAGCTTATAATATAGGAAATGGCATGAGGGGGCAAATAATAATTAAGCTTTCCTTCAAGCCATTGTAACATTATTAGGCTCTCACTTTTGGCTGCAGGTCCAATCACAAACAATTGATCAATCAACACATTACAAAGTGTGAATTGTTCCTCACTTCCTGTTTTGATTGTTAACATTGCCTTTATTGATTGTAAGTTGATATGAACCACTCTCCATTCTCCATACTGTTGTGAATTATCCTCTATGGAGAAAAGAATGATAACCATAATCAGTTAAAATCCTGTTGTGATCTAGGCCAAAAGCTTCCAAATTTGTTGAAAATATGTTACTTTGGAGCCACAATATTTTAGCCCCTATCATATATTTCAGCAGTATATATACTACAATGCTCCCAGTCCCGCCTCCTGCCAAAATAACATGCAAAATGTAATAACCTCAATGAGTCAACCTAAAAAGTTTCCTTGAATATTGCGTATTTGCAGTCACATCAGAGCACTCAGAGTGCATTATCACTTGTTTAGTTGCCGCTTAAGTGAAGGTAAATGTTAGTGACTATTTTTAGGGTAAAATTAGAGATGTGGGGTAACATGTGCATGGGACTTTGTAAATAATATATTTGCGGCTCATAAATGGCTTTTCACAGCTGAGATATGGAATTCATGGCTCAAAGAAATGGAATCATGGCTGGCAAACCCATAAAACCAAGGCTCAAAAAATCCAGTCTCTGCTCGGCATGCCAAGTAGATATATTCCATGCCTGGTAGGGTAAACGCGCCATATTCCGACATCGTGGGTAATTCCAACACTTCTCAACTTTTTCCTTTATATTAAGCTTTGTCTTAGTTCCATGCATGCGTAGATGGTTGAAATAGTGATGTCATACTATTGTGCGCCAGAAATGGCCAGATTCCCGCTAACCACTAGGTCTGGCGGGAAAATGTTAAGATCCTCAGAGCAAAAGTCCATGTCAACTAGTGAGAACATCGAAACGCGTGTCAAAGTTGATAGTTGACCTTGCTCTACCAAATAGTGATAAACTGTTTGTGTATAAAGAATATTATGGTTTGAGACTTTTAAACAAGTCTGTGAATATATTAGGAATCCTTCAAGTATACTTGCATTTGCTGATTTCAAGTGGTAAATAAATTAATAGATGATCAAGTTAAGAGATGGTTTTAGTTGAACATAAAAACTAATTCCGACACAGCTTGGAATTGGACACACACAGCTCGTTACGAGCTGTGTTCAAAAATTAAAATTTTATTAATTAGAAGCTTAATAGCTCTTAATTAAAAGCTTAATTGAAAAATTAAAATTTTTTACTAAGATTGTTCCCAGCTGTATCGTATTCCAACAGCTCACACAGGGCGTCAGAATTCCAACACAGGGCATCGGAATTACTAATTAGTAAGAGTTTGCAGCGCTGTTGGAATTAGTCTTACAATATGCCTAATTTAGTCACACACAGCATTGGAATTCAGGGATTTTGTAGATTTGAATTCTAAAGGCTTTCAAATAAATATGGCAACAGTTTGTGACGTTTCATCGACCATCGTTGCTGGCGCGTAGTGTGGTGTTTTGGGAGTGACGTAAACCATAGTGGCAAAGCAGAGAGTTTTTTAGACTCTCCCACAAGTTCAATAGGTATTGATTAATATAAGTAGACCAGTAAACTTGCGTAAAGTATCATGGATACCAGCATTATCATACATAAGAAATTGGTTTAAATATTGAGTAATTGAGGAAATTATAAATGCACTGATTCTAAAAAATCTCTGGTTTGCCACTATGACGTAAACATTGTAAAGAATTTGAAAGGTTCTGTAGTTATACAATGGACTATACTAGAAACAATTGATCTCAGTGTTCAGTAAAGCAATCAGAACTTGAGTTGTGCATACAGTAATCTTTTTATAGCCATTCATTTCTTGGTACGTCCTTAGTTAGTTAGTTAATGACAATAATGAGTAGGAATATGGTGTGTTTACCCTATAACCTTATTAAGTAGGCCCATAGTGGCAAAGCAGAGAGTTTTTTAGAATCTCCCTCAAGTTCATTTTTGAGTCCTATAACTTATAAGTAGAACAGTAAAGTATCCTGGATACTAGCATCATCATACTTAAGAAATTGGTTTAAATCTTGGGTAAATGAGGAAATTAAAAATGAACTGATTCTAAAAAAGCTGTGGTTTGCCACTATGAGTAGGCCTACTGTGAAAGTTGAAGTTTTTATGAAATAACATACCTATTTGTGGTTGTGAACCCCAATTTCTTTATTGGGGTAAGGGGTTCAATTTGTAGAGTCACTAGTAGAGTAGAGAGTAAAGTACTAGGAGTAGGAGTGTAGGACTAGGAGTAGTCTGAGTAGACTGAATAAGAAATGTTATTCTTGGTAAAATTTTTAATGTTAATCATAGACAAATAAATATATGCATGGTAATAAACTGTGGAGTTAAAAATAGAGGTTGTAATAATAATATACTAGTAAAAACGTGTTAATTAAAACGAATTATTAGGATTAACTGATTTAGGAATAATTTTAACTGGTGTGAATATTCAGATTCTTTCTCAAATTTCTCATTTCTTTTTATAGGAGCACTGGAAACTGATCCATGCAGCCCCTTGCCAAAACAGGGTTTAAGTCAGTGCCTCACAGTAACAGATCTGAATATCTTATAATCAGTAAATCGTGGTGCAGAGAAATCAGAAAAGTGAATATTCCGGATAACGAATATTCAGATCGATAGCGGACTTTGGCTCATTGTCAAATACGGGTTTGTTTACAATTTGGAGGCATGTAAACTTGAGATACCCGCTATTTTCTGCCAGGCCCTTTAAGTAGAAGGTTTTTCGCTAATTCTTTTAGAACGATTATACTTTTTTTCAAGGCTTTATAAAAATGAATTTGTCGTTTTATAATAAATCTGCAGCCCTACTTACTGCTTGCTTTCTTTAATACATAAATTAAAACAGTTTTTGAGAGGTTTTGGGTTATTTAGGCTATTATCAATCAAGTCAATTAAAAACGTTTGTGGCTTTATATATTTTTTAGATAGAAAACACAACAAAATTGAGCAGAATTGCTTGTCTGAGTTGAATTAATTTTTCTCAATCATAAATAAGTTGTGATGACGAAAATCTTTATTTCTTTCCGTTCTCCTGCGCTTTTAAACAAACATATTACAAGAGACCCGTGGGTAGGTTCTAACCCAAGAACAAGATCCTTATTTTCTTGGGGAGAAATAAGAGGACACCAATTAAGTATAACAAGAAATAAGAGAACACTCATTGAGCGCATCAATTTTCTTTCAGAATTCTACACGAATAGCCCTGTTGCTAGGTTCAAGCCCAGCGAAACGCTATTTTAAACTGGGAACGTCTGATCTCTGATGGAATATAGACATAAAGAACTAAAACTGTAGCTATGCTCTAGCCCAAATAAAAGTCCATTTTTAATGAGTGCATCCACTCGCGAGTGAAGGCATGTGGTCGTGGATTTGACCCTAGGAACGAACACATTTTTTCAGACGTGAGCGCTCGTTCTCATGTGAAGGTATCGTGCTGTATAAAAATAGATTTGTGAGACACTAATATTGAATAAAATAATAATAATATAGAAAAACATTGAAATATATTCTAAACACAGCCAACCAATCGAAATATTATGTCATACGCAGCGAGAAAATTTGAGTAAATGAATACTAGTGAAACAACTCCTGATACATTCCTCATGGTTCAACCATGACATTCCTATAACTGCACGAATAAATTGCGCTCTCGCCCTAAAATTTCTCGTGGTTTTAAAACAGACCAGGAAAGAATTTTGGTGGCGCTCGCATCGCCTTATAACGAATACCAACTCATGTTCATCACATCAGGTATTTTTTCGAAAACTACCTGATCTTAACGCACACTTACAACAAAAATAAATTATCCTTAAAAATGTTATTCTATATTAATTAGGAAGCAAATTAGTCATAAAATTATCTGATCTGTCTGAGTATTTTTTCTATCGATTAAAAAGTGAATTCGAGTACTTTAATTGTGATCCCTGAGATTTAGAACCATTTAAATAAATAATTGTTTCATTATCTGATCAGGTAAGGTTATTAAAATGTTGTAATGAAATTCACACTAAAGAGCTGTCAGAATTCGAAAGAAGATCCATGTATGCAAGGCCCATTTCCCCTTTAATGTGAAAATAATTGCAGGAATTATGCCGGTTTCAGCAATTGTTTTCACAAATATTCTTTTTCTAACAATTAATACCAGAAATATGAAATTTACTGAATGGATCAGTAAAACCATTTCATTTTTGCTCGTTGTTTATACTTATAAAGCAATATAAGTTAACAGATAGTGCCTCAATGATTTTTTAGTCGTAAGTTAAATCATGGGAGGAAGTATCGACGAAACTTCTCCGCAATCCGACTTTCATATCGCGCGAAGTCTGAAACAGAAATTTGCTCTTAGACATTCGGTCCTGTACTATATAGGAGCAATGCCCGTCGAAGACCCTTGCATCGTTTTTTTTCTTTGGTTTTTGTTAGTATCAAGTCTAAGTGTCATTAGGTTATGATTTTAAAATACATGCTATGGAAAGCAACTATTCTTGACAACTTGACTCTTAATCTCTGACAATTTGAGTGTGTAATTCTTTTAATCAAAGCTACCAAGATATTCGAGAAAGTTCCCGTTTGTCTAAAGGAAGAAACCTGATTGGCTGAGAAACAGGATCGTTTTTACCTCCGGACCAAGTAACTTGAAGACCGCAGGTAAGAGTCACTTTTTAAATTCTGTATTGCCTACCTTCCTGAATATTTATTTGGCTTCTAGTCTTATTGGATTTTTTTTTAATAATTACTTATGTATTTACAGGATACATATCCGCATGAAGACATTCATGACGATTGGGAAATCAATTAAAGTTTCGGATCTGAGAAGAACCCTCATTAAAAAGTAAGCAAGTTGTGCTGGCTGTTTTCTCAAATCCTTCCAAGAACTAAAATCTGAAAATGGAACCTGCCGCTGAACAAAATGGCTTCCAGCAAATGCGCCTACATGACAAGATGATAGATCTAATCTCCAATACACAGGAAAATTGCATTCATCAAACCGTTCACAATCACACAACGATTAGGCCTGAAACTTTAGATGAAATTCGACTCGATTGCGTTACGGAAAATCGAACGTCAGACCCTAAGCAGGCCACGTGTCTTGTCCAGACCCCATTTCAGTCTCAAGATGAACGGCCACCGCACGTTTGTGTCGAAATCGAGCCTACGCAACCCCATCGAACCCAGGATAAAAATGAACAAAGCAAGTCATTCTTCTCCGTTTACTGCAACTATTCACGGTTTTGGAAACGATGCTCCGATATTTTTAGCTTCAAGAAAGACGAAGTTTCGCCCATTGACCTGAACGAATCTTTTAATGAAGACGAAGATGACGAGTCGCTGGACTTGGACGAGTCCAGCGAATCGGACTATGACAAGTGGGAGCGTATCTTTGATACTTCCAATTCCAGACTAGAACTCTTGACTAGTGAAACTGACGGAAGCTGGTCGAGTGGACCATGGTATCCGTAAGTATTTACTTATGCCTCTTCAAATACAATGATTAATTTAAACCTTTTTCGTCAATCCCTTCATATATTTAGCTTTACCTAAGTAATATTTGATTTCAACTAATTTTGTATCTTCGATATGCTCTTGCAATTTTGGTGTCCAAAAGCATTGCGGTCAAGTTATATATTAAATTTTACTCGTTATTACTGAGTGTAAATAGATTAAATGCAAGGCCGGATTAGAATTCCCGATCGGTCGTAATGTTATTTAAGTGGCTTAAATTATTTTTCTGAAGTCGCAGCAGTAAATGTTGTGAAAACCGTCCGTGACAGAAAATTTTGCCTCAATATGGCGTTGTGCCATGCCCAACGTCAGGAATACATAAGGAAGACAGGCAGGCCGAGCTCCCAATATTTAGTTGAAGACTGGGAGGCCGAGCTCCCAATATTTAGTTGAAGACTGGGAGGCCGAGCTCCCAATATTAGTTGAAGACTGGGAGGCCGAGCTCCCAACATTAGTTGCATTTGTTTCTGCAGACTATGCAACGTTCAACATCTATGGAGATGTGGAGGCCGAGCTTCAGATAAGTTGTTTCTGTTGTTGCAGACGACGTAACTTACGCCATTTCGCTCTCCTGTTTTTGAACCAAACCTGTCGGAATAATAATGTTGGAGTATACCATTACGAGCCTTTATAGATTTTGTGTCCAGAAAACTTTAATTTAAAAAGACACGGATGATTAATTAATTTTGAAATTTTGATATCAGTTCGTTAATAGTACGTTATTACACTCAAGTGGTGAACGATCGAATAACATTTTGAGACGCGCTCCTATAATTTTACAGGTTAGGATTATGAAAATCATTTAACAGTCTCTCTCACTTAAGTTGGTTGTGTCTGGCACAGCCCTAATTTTTTGAGATCGTAAGAAAACTTTTTATGTTCTTACTTATTTGTGCGATCAACAAGTAAAAAGCATATAGGTTGCAATTGGCATATAACGATTTATTTTGCGTTTATAAAAATAAATTAAGTGTATTTTTGCTATTCTGCTGTTGAGAATTTATTCAAACACGTCACGATACTTTGTTACTTTATTTACGACGGAAGAAACGCGTTTGCAAACAACATTTAAAAGGAGTTTCATCACACCGAATTTCACTAAAAATTAAACATATAAAAGTAGCTTATTTCATTCCATAAATTTGTAAACGATTTAGTTTTCCTCCGTCTATTTCATGTGGGAAAAGGTCTCCACGTTACTCACATACACTTGCAGTTTGATTAGGAAATAAGATTAGAACAATTTCAACCGACCTGGGCCCATACTTTCAAAAAAAGTTAAGAGATCGTAAGTTCATGAGCCAATCATTGACGGCCTTTGAAACAAAATCCACCAATCATAGACAAGAAAATAGAGCGTAAGTGCTTACGTTCACTTAGCCAGTTTTGAAAGTATGGCCCTTGGTGTTACGAGCTAAGTTGTAATTGATGTTAGCGAAATTTCAGATTCACTTTCGCTTAAGCAAGAGCGGGATGGAATGTCGCATACGTCCTCTAATGCATGCTAATTACATGACAACTCCGCCTAGGCCATCCTCAGCTCTGTTTGCTTACTAAATATGCGCTCGACGAATGTGCAAATTCTTTAGCCCAAAAGAAACAAAGGAAAAGAAGCACGCTTTCCTGATCAGCAGCTTAAGACTCTAGTATTCTTTCACGGTGGGATTTTCCTAAATCTTTTCAACGTAAAAATTCTGGAGCTTAGAGATCCTCTAAAAGGCCGTTGTGGGATATAATTTCATTGAACTAAAACCCGGAAGTTGACTGGTTTGGAACTCGACAGTTTCATTTGACGTAAAATTTTGGGAAATTCGTGACTCAGAAGTCGACTTAACCCAAATGATTTTTTAGGACAAGTGCTCTGCTTCTCTCATCCATATCATATGGAAAAAATTGGCTTTTCTAAAACAGCTAAGATCGAAAACGGTCGTGGTGAGAGATTTTTGTGAGAAAAAGTGAGAGTGGTGAGTCGTGGTGAGAGATTTTTTTGTCTCACCACGGTCGTGGTGAGAGCTTATGGTGCTGTGAAATTTATAAAGAAATTTTAATTTTTTCCTCATGATATATTTAAATCACATTTTGTAATAAGAAATATATGATTCAAAATTATTTGATTACATCTTATCCGGCTAGAAAAGTGCTGTCGGTATGTTCACCTTTGATTCTACAAAGCACCATATTTTTTTTAATATGAGCACACAATCGTTTTATTAAAAAAAGCGTTAAGGGTATGAAATTTTTAAGAAAGTAGAATCTTTCTAGGTTGAAAATAGTATCACTTTTATTTTAATTTATCATGATGAATTCAGCTGACCTTTAATGAAGATATAAATCACATAACTTTGAAACTGGATTCTGAGAAAAATAACCATACATTTACATTCACTAATTTGAAATACTAATGAATAAATGCTCATGTTATTGAACTCCTGGAATTACTGCAATCAAATTAAAAGGGCCTAAATAAAAGGTTGCCATTTAGTCTATGTTATTGGTTTCATTGGTCACTCTCTCATCAAGCAACAATATATTATATATCTCATTCTGAGAAATTGAAACCAAATCTGCACACTATAAAACTCAATCGACATCACCATATGAAGTTCATATAATCTGCGCTGAACCTCGTATGTAATCCTGACAAGCCGAAAAATTCGTCGTTCTATAGACAAGTAAGGATTGGAAGCTGCTTCATTACGGCTAAGTTTGCTGTAATAAGAAGCCACAGTTATGAATTTAAAACAGCTTGTCTATAATCAGAAGCTCGGATCAAGACCCTGGGAAGCCAACACGCATCATGGATCTGGAAACAAAAGATCATAAAATAAACCTTGAAGAACAAACGTGATCCCATGTAGACTTACTCGAGCCATCACGGCTAACTGATTAATTGGGACCATTAATGAATACATTAGCTCTCCCTGCGTCGCGAGCGGACAGGCTACAAGACAAAGAACAGTAATTTTTTGAACTCCAAAGCCATTTTATTTTATTCGATTATTATTGTATGGATTTGGTCCAGCATGATGATACATTGTTCGTTAACTGTTTTGATGTTGTTTACAAGTTACTGGAGTCACAATAAATTGAAAATTTGTTAGTTACTCGTTACAGGCAAACTGTCAGTTATTGAAGTCATTGAGCTCGAGATAATCGTTATTTAGAACATTACATCGTGAATTGTTCGCCGTATTGTGGTTATTGCAATTATGCTTAAACAAATCGCAAAAGCACCTATCGCTTGCGCTTCCATGGTAATAAATAGTTCCTTCATTTCTTCCATACGGAACAATCATACCTGCTAATTTACAGAATTCATTTTAAAAATTAGTTCCAGATCAAGATTTTGATGCTGCTGTTTAAGATGATTCCAAGTTCTGTGACAGATATTTTTTTAATATGTTAATTTATGGTGAAGCCCTTTAACTATTAGACTAGTTTTATTGAAAAGAGTGCAATTTTTGCTTAAACTTTTTTAGTGTTTAGTTTCTCCAGCTGTTTGATGATTTGTACAATAGTTGGGTCGACGAGACTTAAATTTATCCAAATGAGAAGTTGATAAAATCAGGCGACGCGCTTAACTCTAAATAATTTTTAAATTAAAGTCACACTCATTCCGAGCAAACTTCTATAAATAAAAGTGCCTATATTTTCTTTATTCAAATCATATACCTAACAAAATACCTCGATGCGTTCTCCCATGAGGAGCGTATGTCTGGCGAGAGCCTCCCTAGTGCCGGCGTCGGGGTAGTGGGTAACCGCGAAGGCTCGCTCCAGGCAGGCCAGCTGCCTCTCCGTGAAGATGGTTCGGTGCCGCCGCTGCCGCCCAGTACTGCTGCTGCTGCCAGGGCTGCTAGCAGCGTCTGCAGGGTGGCAACCAGTCTATAGATGGTATGTATACGTTATACCAATTGTTAATAAAGCATAACTATAAAAAATATAACTCAGTACTCACTGCTGTGTGAGTGACAGAGCGCGCATTTTCTCGTCGACGAAAACGCGAAGTCATGGACACACGGACGGACATGACGAGCATTTGTCCATAAATGAGAAAATGCGCTAAAAAGTGGTAAAACAGTGAATAAGTACGCCGAATATTCAAAAAAATTATAAGTAGGTTTAGATAAAATGTCTGAGGAGAAATCAGCTTCAAATTGACATTATTTAATTTTTTTTCAGAAACATTAACTACCAAAAAGTTTTACAAATTGTTCTATGATGTTCATTATAATCATGTTAAATTGATCGATTTCCGAATATCCTCATTAGTTGTTTAATTGCAATTGAAACTGTGCGTTAACAATCATGTCATTCTCCTCGTCTCTTGCTTAAAATTTACGTTTTATTCTGATAAGAGTCGTAGTTTATTTTTACCATCAAACTGGAGGTAGTCACTTGGTTTCATATAAATTTTTTGAGTGGACTTTACAATATCATTATCAAATTGGAATAAAGCCGGGTTCCTGCTCCCATGGTTAGCGGGACCTATAACACGATGACGGACCATTTATATATAAGGGGCGCGTCTCTTCTAAAAATTATCTCCTAAACTACATGACCGATCTTTTTAAAACTTGGTATGTATAAGAAAATCGCTGAAAGAAAAACTTTTCGCTCATGTGAATTTTGTGAAAAGAAAACATGAAATTCATAGAAAACGGCAAAAGGGGGTCCTTTAAAAATCTATCTCCTCCTTTAATTTACGTGCTACACCATCAAGAGACATACAGTATCATTCGCTTTGTAAAGAGAATGTCTAGCGATTCTAGAAGTCCATTTTTCGATTTATAATTTACTTATTTTTCATTAAATACGAAGATATGGTCTTTACACATCGAATATGTCTTTTAATGCTGTAGTGTGAAAAATCGTAAGAAAGATACATTTGTGAAATGGCGTATTTTGGAACTTATAATTGTTCAGGGGAGCCAAATAAGTAAAGTTTTGAGTGGAAAAGAAGAAAATACTAAAAATGGCTTAGTACTGTAGCACTGCTTTCCCATTGCTAATTAATTGTATTGAGGGTACCATCACGCGTCTTTAGGCTGATTTTTGTTCACTTTATCGCAAATAATAAGCTATAAATGTGATTTTTTGATATATTTATTTATATAGATAATTATTTTATAAAAGGTCAAAACGGCCTTACGCGAAAAGTAATGCACGTACATCCATGGTATTGGTGCAAACATATTGCAATTGACGCGAATAATGATCTATAAATACAGATTTAGTTTAAAGAAATCATTATTAACAATGGTTATAAAATGTTCATTTCATAGAAGTTCGAAGCGGCCTCACGAAAAAATTATGACAGCCATTTCATTGCAGTTTCTTGATGTCGGTTTGTTCTCTCTACAAAATGAGATGAAAAACTCAGAAAATGTAATTTCTTCGATTTTTAACATGGAGACACTTTCCTTAAAAGTAATTGGAGTAAGTATTCTAACATGCCAACATTAATCAGTTATTACGTGAAGATATAGAGTAAGCTTTCCTCATCATGAGCAGTATATTCACGAACTCGAACCTTAGTGACATAAAACTCATGTTTACAATATAAATTACACACACTGTACGTGGATCAAATCATATTTTAAGGTAATGCCTCAATCTACTGCTGGTCTCTCTGCTACTTCTGATGGGGAGCGCAGCCGTGCATCACCATTTTTTGACCACCTATATCGTTCTGAATTCGAAGCCAGTCGATTTTGAAGTAGTGAGGTGACAAAACCAAAATTGAAAATGACTCAAGAAGTTCAGAATCACAGCAAACATACTCACTGCACACAGCAATCATATTCAATCTCAGCCGACAAAATCAAATGTTGACCACAAAAACTACGCACTTTTTTTCATTGGTGATTCTGAGTCCAAAACACTTCTTGTCTCTGTATAACGCGTGCCTGGAACTTGAGAGAAATGAAGTGGGGTTTTGGAAGGGAAATCCGGTAACAAGTTCTGCAGGTAACTCGTCTTCGTTCGTGACACTGAAGGTTGCAATTTAGGGTCGGCGATGAAGGACTCAAGAAACCCCCGGTTTAAACTAAAAGTCGAAGCGATGTAAGGTGAACTGAAACCAGCTGCATATTGCGAGAAACTTACGAAGGGATCAAAAGGTGTAATCTCTGATGAACATTTTGCAAAATTTACGAAAGAAGATCGTGAAATTTGATTGGAATAAGTTTGAGTGTTCAGCGTTGTGGTGGGCGAAAGATGTTGCATCGCGTCCTTCGTGGCACCTGCTTCGTAGCAGGTGATGAGTTCTCCCACGTCTGTTGAAAGGAAAAAACAACCGAACAATGTGAGTTCTGCTCTGGAATAAATGCATAGCAGATATCAAGTTTTTCATTTCCAATTATTTTGTACTTTATTTTACGCTGTAATTCAAGTAGCCTTCATGAAGTTTGGTCTATATATACCTAGATTTGCATTATTTGTTCATGGCATGAAATTTAAGCTCCCAAAGATTGAAATATTTTTTTCTATGAAATATATCAATATATTATACATATAAATTTTTTTCTGTATGATATAAATAAATTTTTTGAATCAATTTTAACAACTCATCGTCGTCTTCCTGAATATAATCGCAAAATAGCAAATGTAAATGTATCTAACAAGAACTGCTTGCTATGCAAATTTTAATTTAGTGCTTTGATGTATGAGCTCATGCGCTTTATACTTTATTTTCAATCTCATGGCATAAAAAAATTCCCTATATTGATGATAATAAACAAACTGTTAATTCGAAAACGATGTTATCGAAACGACGTTTTGTTTGTCAGTCGGGAGTGTTCATCAATGTTTATCAGAATAAATTGGTAGATTCTTACTGTGGTCCGGACGAGGAGTCAATGCAGTTGACAACAAACTGTCGATGCTGAAATTAATGGTTTTGTTTTTCGTTCCCTCTGATTTACAAATGGAGCTTTCTCCCAATCGTTCCATATTAAAATTTGTTTTAATATCAGAGCACTCTCGAAAGTTTTGCTTAAAATCTAATTTTCGTGTCACTGAAGTTTTTAAGTCGAAGGAACCAAATTGTCATTCACTTTTTTCGATTCACTCATAGTTTCATCATAAAATAGAAGCATGGAAAATCGGACTCTTGATAGCACCGTTTTTGTTCTTATTGCGCTTTAAAATTTTCACAATGGCTGAAAATGAGCCCTCTGCATGGTCATCGTTTTCATTGAAGTTGAAATTTGAAATATTCCTCGTTAGACGTTTTATGTGTGCGTCTACGAAACTTTTAACCACTGTAAATATCCAGAAATAAAAAAATGTGTGTGAAAATAAAAATTACTATATAATAAAACTAATTAACACACAGTATTTCGCAGGGATCAGGATTATCATATTTTCAAATTATGATGAGATATTGTTTATCGTGGCTGTAATTTGAGTGTTTCACAGAATAACAAAAATGAATTCCGAAAGATTGAAGCGGATTGAATATTAAAAATGATGTAAGCCAGTTTAAAACTGTCCTCTTTACGTGTGATGAAAATCCAACTGAGAATTTAGGCAACATGTATAATTTTGAGCATGTTCATTGCTCTTTGATTTTCAAATTGAATTGCAGTTTGGTTGCAATAAAAAGAATTAATAACAAATTATTTTCCAAATGTATTTTATAAAATAATAATAATTCTAAAGTTTCGTCAAGGGCCTTCAATTTCATATCTCCAAGAAGCTGCAACAAAGTTTAAGCATTGATCTGGAGTGAGTTTGGCAGTTTATTAATTCATCTAGACCAATGGTCGTATTATTCACTATAGTGAACACGGCGCCCGTGTTCATCAAAAAAGATAAGTGCGGATTCTATGGAAGCTCCGCGCTCTTTCGGATCCCAGGAGCAAATGTGGAGACCTACGATTGACAGCCGAGCTCCCGCCCTTTAATTGTTATTCGAACGCAATGTTGTCATAGCCGCTGAGGCTGTGAGGATAACCTGGAGGCATTTAACGTAATGAGTGAGATCACCGAGAAAAAGTATGAGTAAGGAGCATTGGGACGAAATACAAGAATTTAAATTTAAAATACGTAGAAATTTTGGGTTTATAAGTTTTTTCTATGCACTGATTGTAAAAATTCTTGCAAAAATATGTTCACCCGTCCGTTTTGTAGTTAAAAAGACTGAACGGACTAAACTAAGACTAAAACTAAAATACATGATGTTTGGTTTTTTTTTATCGAATTGCATTGTAACTTTGAAATCAAATTTTTTTGAATGGTCAAATTAGTGTACATTTAGAGCACGTGATTGATTAATAAAGGTTTTTTCTGTGCATTTTGCCGATTCGAATTAATGTGAACAATTTTTCATAATTATCGTCGCCTGAACAACTTCAGGTGATTAAAAAGCCGTGAGTTAAACTGAGGAAGAAGCGGCTGTCATATGTTCAACTTGTTGAAATTTTCCGGATGAAGCTGGCATATTAAACTGGAAGTGCACACGAGTTGGAAGGAAGATTTGAAATTGTCACGCTTGCTCCTCACGTTTCAAGTTATGTAATGTCATTCATAGTCAGGTCTCTCACTTTCAAATTGTTGCCTCAACATTTGGTTCTTTGCTCTTTATATTATACACATTGTCAGTTGTTATTAGTCGGGCGTCCGTGCTGGACAAAGCCAAGTATTGAGATCGTTTTTGACCCAATTTGGATAGTTTTTTTTTTTAATTCAACTTATCGTTGAAGTAAACGTTAAGTGTTTTGGTGAACATCTTTGGTGATAATTCAGGAGTTTTGCAAGTGTATGTACCACATAGAAGCTTGAATTGATCTCAACATCAAGTACTCTGAATGTCACGCTTCGTTGATTGCCATGATCGTTGATTGACAAGATCGTTGACTTCGTTGATTGATTGTCACGCTTCGTCACGCCTCTCCTGAATAGTTTTAAATTTTCCTTCACATTCCAAGACGTTATTTATCTTCAGTGAAATGTTCTCTAATCTGCTGCACAAGATTTCACCGGGGTTGAAAGTCCCAAAGAAAAACGAAGACCTTGAGATGGATAAAGTCATACTTTCCACAACTCGGAGCCCGAAAATTTTAAAAATGCAAGTTAAAGCTGAAGCAGCCGACAAGTCATTATTAAGTAAAAAAGTTGAGCCTCGCAGATCAAAATTGACTTTGGTCGGAAAGATGGAAAATTTAAAGATAATACAAATTCCGAACAGTAATACGGATGGTAATACGTGCCAAGGTAAAGGTATTTGCACGACAGTAAGCTCTTCTCACCTTACGTCCTGCACAAGCAATGTCGGTCACGAAGGTAATGACGTCGGTCACGAAGGTAATACCTCCACTCACGAAGGTAATGCTGTCACCCACGAAAGTAATACCTTCATTCACGAAAGTAATACCGTCACTGAAGATGGTAATACCGTCACTCACGAAGGTGATACTGTCACTCACGACGATGATGATGTAAGTCTCAACAACACTTACGAAGCATTGGACGAAACTCATTTGACGAAGTTTAAGCTTTGTGCTTCCAAGTGTGTTTTTGAAAAATGTACGAAATATAAGAAACGACAGAAACGTCGAGGTAAAATATAAACATATATGAAGTAGGGGATCTTCATCGAATACTCTTCTTATTTAGCTTTTTATCGATCATCAGTGAAGTATCAATCTTAGGTTCTTGTTCTAAGCATTGATTTACTGATATATAAAGAATATTGTATTGGAGAAATAACGTAGTATACCCTGCAAAATGGAATCGTTTTTTACAAATGAGAACGAAGAGAACTGTCTATTACGAGCAAAAACAAAGGCAATTAGATTAAAAGCTGTATTATTGATATTACGTACTTCGAAGATAACGATATATCCTCATGTAATTAGAGTGGAATCAACGATTTATGGAAATTTCTCTGTATTAAAGATCGTATTTAGGATTCTTTAGTCAATGATAACCTAAGATGCCAATAAATAAACCCCATAGTAGCAAAAAGCACAATTTTGCAGCTTTTCTCATATAAATATAAATGGATCACATATAAATATTGCGACAACTTTTTTAAATAGAAATGAAATGTTTGTAAAAAAAATCCGAGGCCTAATAAGCGCTCACTGCGTAAAATATTTATTTTTATGGTAAAACCATTGGTAAGGTTTCCAGATGTCGCCGGAATCTATATCTTGGAGAGCGAGATAATTTGGAATTCTTTTCTAGTAAAATTCACGTGATTACCGTGTAATATAAGATATTGAATCGACTAATTTTCCATTTCTAAATTTGAATTGAACAATTTATCCATACTTTTGTTAATAAAAGCATACATGTTGAAAAAATATCTAAGATAAGATCATGGATTACTTCCATTCCATGAAGTTCCTCAAGTGAGAGGAAGTGTGCTGGGTACGGCTGAGGGCAGTCAGTGTGGCACGTTTCTGGCAAGCTTTGCAGGCGACACGCGTTCATTCTGCCAAAGCGCTTTAGCTTTAGTGTGCGTCCTAAAGCCGTGGAAATGCGTGGGTAGCTGACAGCTGTGTGCGCCTCGCTTCGCATGTGCGTGTCTACATGGATACCTACTTCTAGAAATAATATACAGACTGCACTTTTATTTCGCTTTCTTTATATACGGTTTACGGGATTTTTTGTTATTAAGGATTAACTCAGGTACGAAAAACTCTTCAGAAAGCCGGTATGGCGAGTAAGGCGGCACTTACAGCGTGAGCACCTCTGGAACGTCACGATGTCGTTCTTCAATAACCTTTCTGGAAGCTCACGCAATTCGACGCCCGATCGTTGTTCAGCAAACTCTTCAAGTTCTAGTGATTTCTACCGCGCCGAGTCGCCTGCATCTTCAGTTAGTAACGGCAGTACGTGCAGTGATTCGAGTATGAGAAGTGATAACAGTTCTAGGCCAGGGCTGACCGGCCAGGACCGATTGAGAAATAATCAAAGTTCAATATTTGGATCCGACTTTTCGCAATCTCGGTTTTCTGATCGCATTCCAAGAGCTCGATCTAAATTAAATGAATTGCCGTCTTTTCGCGAAAGTTTAAGAAATTACTCACCCAACGCAAGACAATCTGGTGAAGTAATTCTCAACGAGTTGAAGGAAAAGATGAGAAGAGAGAGCGACACTTTTTTCAACTCCAACCCAAACCCTGCATTTGCAGCTTTCAGGCCTGGAGGCAAGGTGAGATTTCACATAGATTCTTAGATGTAATTTAGAATTGTTTTCAATTAATGTATCGCGAATGCGAAATGTTTTGAAAAATATTATAGTAATATAGCATTATTATAAATAATATAATTATCCTTTAACCCAAGTGTATAAAAATCTTTGTTGCGTATCATGCACTTATTCTAACAAGAAATTTAGTCATTATTTGCACCATTGTTTGTGCTGTATATAGTCGATTTTTTAATATTTAATCGAGAGATTTCCCTTACCGCATCAAACACGATTATTTCCAAACAAAATCTATTTGTACTAGATATGCTTTCATTTGCATTTGTTAGGGTGCCGAGCATTAAAAAGTTTGTCTCTCTTGTTCAGCACAGCAAATTATATCGATGTTCGATAAGTTTTTTTTCGCTTGCTCTCATTACTTGGAGTCTGGCCAAGTCAGAGTCTGCTCTCTATACTCCGCTGAGCAGCCCTACAAATACAAGCTCGCTTTGTTTCTGCAGCGCAAACGCTCCTGAAAACTAAATGTACTGCATGCGTCGTAGTCTACCACGAGGGGACAGGAACATATTGCACCAAGAGGAGACAGGAACATATTACATTATCATGGGACGTTTTATATGAGGAGATGTGATTTAATTGTGAAATTGCGCAACAATGATTCCTGGCTGATTGAATTGGTTCTAATTAATTCGTGAAAATTTTTTTTCCGTGATTTATAGATCAGCGATTGAGTTCTGGAATCATTTTTCCTACCTGTTAAGTGAACATATCACCGAAAAAAATTAAGCTGTTTAACTCCTGAAGTCGACCGTATCGTAAATCCATAATAAAAATCGACGCAAATTTTTGGCAAATCGTGGTTCAATTAAGTCAACGCAACTCAAGCGACTTTCATTAAGAAATACCGTTCTTTTTGCTCATCCGTGTTTTAATTAAGAAAAGCAATTTGATTCTGATGTCGCCGTTTTAGTAATCGACTCTAGTTTTAAAAGGGATTATCCTTGATACCTGTATAGCTCTGATTTAATTTAGTGGAATTTAATAAACACGCTAACAATTAAAGTTTAACTGTCGGTTTCTTTTTACAATCGCTTGCAATCATTTGTTTCGAAATTAGTTGTACCGATGAGTTTGGATCGCCAATTCAAGTAGAAAGCAGGTTTAAGCGTTCTAAATGTCGTCGCTTCATTAGTAGTTAGTGAGTCAAATTGGTTGGTTATTACAACACTTTCATCGTCGCTCAAATATTGATGGCTAATGAC
Source organism: Hyalella azteca (assembly GCF_000764305.2). Classification (NCBI taxonomy): domain Eukaryota; kingdom Metazoa; phylum Arthropoda; class Malacostraca; order Amphipoda; family Hyalellidae; genus Hyalella; species Hyalella azteca. The sequence goes on along the minus strand of NW_025937256.1, from coordinate 25,548 downwards.
TCAGTTAGTGAGTGATCGTGTGAGGTTTACTTTTAAAAATGTAAAGAACCTGCCGTTCTCCAGAATATGAAAAATTAGGTGTAACTATACAATACACTCACAATTTACTAACTTGAGAGTTTGTTGACCCCCTACTCTCCCTGTGTACTTGCACGACCGCAGTACAAGCTCCAGCTCTTCCGCATTCCGAGAACTTCAGATACCGTCCGATGTTGCGGAATGAATTAATTGTTCTGGAGAAGAAATATCTCGGTATGTGAAAGTAAGAGGAGTCTTCTGTATGAAAATGTATATGTTGTGACGTAGTGAAATAGAACCGTGCTGTGATTTAAGCAAGGAAAGCTCACTAAGCGTTTTTTTACGCAAACTTTAGCACATTTTTTATCAATTCTATCCAAGCTCAACAAGCCTATGCTTAAAACTTTACCGTGTGTAAACTTATACTAAGATAAATACTTTTATTTTAAGACCAGTGAATGCGATCTTGAAGGAGTAAAATGTTCATCTCCTACAAATCGCAAAATTGCGGCATATGAAAACTTCATATCACTTTTATCAAAATGATCACGATTTGTTAAATTTTCATGTAAAACGAATTTTCCACATATATATTGTTTTTGCTTAAATTCTGCCAAAAATATAAAATTTCTTTTCGGATGAAATACAGTGCCCCCGAACCTGGAAGCGCGTTTCACGTAATATACGGCAACACGGTCATGTTCCGTAATTTATTCCGAGCCCCGTGCGTTGCGGCCATTAGCTTAATGAGTTCGAGGATTTTCTTGCCGTGGAATTTGTAGAAGATGCGGCTTGATATTTTATACGGTGCTTTGCAATTGTAATATAATTAATCTGACCTATGGAATCTCAGATATTATGTTGTAGCTGAAGTTGATGTTGCAAATAACGTCACGTCACGTCAAGCGAATTGATGCATTGCTCACATGTAACGTGTTTGCGATCCCAAATAAAATATGATGCAGTCGGTAAGTAGAAGAGCATTTGATGTTAGGTTTCGGATTGGTACAAATTTTATTGTTTGCTGCATGTTCCAATTTGTTTAAGTTAAAATTTGTGCGACAGGTGAGCACTGACCCTAACAAAATTTAGAGTCGCCCCAGCTTCTGGTAACCCAAATCAGAAGATGCCGCGTCTATAAATTTTCACTGGGGAGCAGCTATACCAATAATAATATTCCAAAATTGTTAAACTGTTTGATGCATGTTGTTGGTAGTTGATCGACAAGCAAGGTTGCGAGGAGCATATCTGTCTTTGATTGCCATATTTCAAATAACAAGAGAAGTTAGCTGGAACATACTGAGACTGTTACTGTTATACTGAGACTGTAACTGACAACATATACTGTTATATTGATATCAATCTACAACTACCATCAAGATTATTGCAGTTAGGTTACAGACGAGCAAGGGTTGTCTAGATTTATATTTAAGCGCTGGATATTCTCTGTTGAATGCTAGGCTAGGATGGGAACTACTGACTTGCGCTACGAGCACGGGGTTATCCTTCTCTTTCTGTGCAACTCTGACCTTCTCCGCCGCCCTGCGCTGACCTTCCCTAGGGCAGTCTGCTGACAGGCTGGCCTCTTCCACTCTAGGTCACTGATGCTGAGCCCCCAAATCAACATAGTTTATAACTCCGACTAAATTTAGCAAATTCCTTCCTATAGTATTTCATAAAAAATTCGGCTATTTATTATACGACTCTGATACTTTACAGTGTTTTTTTTTGTGTATGGATGTCGAAATGAAACTATAACTTATTGACGGTAAAGTATCACAAAGCATTTGATTGAATTCAAATTATTAGTCAATCCCACACGAAGCAAAGTACTATAGTAGATGGTACCAAAGCAAAGAAGGTTAAAACAACGACTAATTAACGTAACATCAACATTACAGCGTTGAATACTTGATTTGACATCAGATGCCTGGAAGGTATAGGAACTTATCAAGCCCGTCGGCAGTTCCGTGGCACAGATGACGCGATGTGGGGCGACGCCAGGGGCGGCGACGCCATTATTTCCGTGCCCCGAGGCAGCGTAATGCCATGCAAGCGTACGCGGAAGTTCTGCGCGTGGCACTCTTGCGTGAAGCATCACCTGCTCAACACCTGCGGCCATTAATAATCATCAACATTATAATGTTTTAGTTCAACTTAATTCTGGCGCATGGATTACGTTTGTAATCAACGCGAACAAGGTTATTATAAGTTTTTGTTAATTATATTTCTGGAGAAAAAACTTTATTGATAAGATTCTTACTCAAATAAACAATCATTAAACAATATTTTTATCTATACTTGTAAATGGCATACATCTGTGTGCCATGCAACCACTACAGGGTCATTATTAAATAGCAATTTTACTGTTAGGAAGGCGTCTAATTCCGGGCTCGATTTTGTTCCTATTCAACTTTTCGTTAATGGTGTAGATAACAATGCAATGAACCATAAATTTTATCCAAGGCTAATTATAGATTCTACCTTCCCAATACCCCGTGGTACATTATTCCTGATTTTTTTTTATCATTGCAAAACAGGTACACACTATTTTATTTTATAATTTACACCCGATTTAGACCCCATGCATTCAGAATTTCCTTCCTATCGCCCGCTATTGTTATTTGGATATTTGTAGAGGTAGCATGTTTATTAGCTCTTCAGGAAGTCGTGATCTATTCCGCTCCGTAACCTGAATATTGAAGCTGCCCGTCTCTGTATTGGTGGCTGCACGTCTCTGTATTGGTGGCTGCACGTCTCTGTATTGGGGGCNCTCATTGCAATCCCATGCAAGAGCCTCAATGACTGTCTCTTATACACATCTAGATGTGTATAAGAGACAGATTGGTGACTGCCCGTCTCTGTATTGGTGCTGCTGTCCTCAGGTCCCAGCTGACAACCATCAAAAGTTCTCGGTGGCAGGCAGGCCTTCTATTGTTCATGGCTCGGCTGACCGTAAGGACAAAATTAATCACAGTTTCATTTATTGCCGTTACAGTCGTAGTGTCACATGTTTACATTCTCATGTAAATTCAATGTTTTCATTATTATCCTTACGATATTAATTTACAGTTTTCTATTTTTCGTTTGGTGTGTTGTGATGACTCGTCGAAAATTATTTTGGTCCGTTCATAAATCGACCTGCATGTTAATGTGTACAAAAACATTTTAATTACTTGAACTCTCAAACTGGGACTTCCTGTAATAATATATTTATCACCAATCGCTTTTTGCGTGTAAATGATCGATTATACTTTGTATTACATTTTACTGCACACCGGTAAGCAACCCTTACTACTGATATAACAACATTCTCCAACTATTGATCATTTATTGACTGTTATAACACATGGACCATCCAACATTTGTTGCTACAATAAATGTCATCAATAAAGGAGCCTCCACAACTCAGGACGCTTCAGCCGTTGTTTATCGGATTCGCCATCTTTGTGTTGTTGAAGAAAATCAGATCTACAGGGTGGGCTTTTGTGGTCATAGTTCCTCCGAATTCAGGGCCATAAAACATATTCTATCTGGTTTCTTCAAAACATTACGTATATGCTATACTATTAAAAATACTATTAAATACTATCCGAATGGATTCATAAGTACTATTAAAAATTTATTAATCCATTCTACATCGGCTTTTGTTTCTTAAATGAAACTAATTTGGAGTAGTGACAAATATTGTCATTATTAAATTAACAATGTATCATAAACATAACATCTACAGTCTTCTAGAATGTTTGCAAATCAAGCAACTGCTGAATACGCCAACAAAAATGTTGACCCAAGCGATCACATTTAACTTTTTCATTCTAATTTCGAGAGGATTTACCGCCGCATTAGATAGAATCGAGCCATTACTGAGCAAACTCAAAAGAGGGTAATCTCAAAATGACACAACGTAGCCAAGAAACATTAGTTCGGTGCATGAAAAAACAAATTAACAAGGCGAAGTTTGATTGTCATCTTCGTGAAATTTCTGACCATCTTGGCCGTGTTTCTGTATCCAGCCCGAAACTGTGATAGGACTTATTTCTCTCAGAGTATTTATAGTGAAGTTGTTGTGCTCTATCGCCTCCTGATCGACCGGTAGCTCGTATATAATTCTGCCGAAGTTAACGCGCTTCTTGGCACCTGCGCCCAAACTTCCAGTTCTATTGCCTGAGGTCACCGATAATTTTGGTGTGATTTTTGGTTTAAATTTCATTTACTTACATCTTAATTGCTTAAATTTTCGGGTGATGCAGTCAGACATATTAAACTGTTTAGCTTTTCAGTCCTGAAGAGACCTTGCCATGCTGCAATCAATTGGGTGTTTACCTCTTTAAAATTTAGATGACCATGCATTGTTCGATATTCATGTTCTATTACTCATTGACAAAGCGTTGTCCGATTACTAAATTGTACTCTCATCTATAAGTTCTACACGTGACCACAATTATAAGTCTAATCGCTAGTATTGCGGCAGTATTTCCAGGTATGGCGGCATGACATCACTATGTGACTGGACCTCCACGTTCACACAAGAAACACGTACAATTCCCTCATGCATTAGTCATGAACGCAGCCTGCGCTTGTGTTGATCTCTAGAGGCCCACCAATTTCTTTTGATTGTAGAGGATGGGCGTAAATCCTTTAGTACATTCAAAGTAAGAGCCTCTGCTAACAGCCTCGAGATTCTAGCGAGACTTGTCTCGCATCGAAATTCCTGGGTATCTGTCAACATAAAATATACGATCAACATGAAATATATTTGAACGTATACGCAAAAAGCAAGCTGTAACTGTCGCATATCTTTCAACTTCAGTTTTCAACACTAATATAAGTTTATCTTTACTCACGTGGAAAAAAATATTAACAACAGCAATTAAACTTGAATTAATAGCGTCAATTATCGTGCTTAATTATGATGAATTTATAAATAAAAACTACGCATCAGAACTAATTAATGCATTTATCACAGTGCAATTTCCACCTGCCATGTAAATTATATTTGTGGTGGAGCGCTGACCTTTGCGTAATTCAGTGACTAGTTTCTTGAGTCACACCTTGTCTTGTTTTGTAAATAAATGCACAAAATTATTGTTGTAATTCAGAGTACTCACTTTGAGCACAGTTTATTGGCTTTGAGTGCAAAATATTGTTTTTGAATAAAGTTTATTGTCTTTATGTATAGTTTATTGTATTTGACTGCAGTTTACTGTATTTCATCGAGTATACCCACTTTGAAAAACTTTAATATCATAGAATGCAGAATACTGTTTTGAAATAAAGTATAATATCTTATAATGCATACTACTCTCTATTAATGCAGTATAGTGTCCTTGTATGCAGTGCGCTGCATCGCAATGCTGCATGAGTAACACCGCTATTTTTTGCGCACGCGTGAGGCCGCGCGAAAGTTGCGCGTGGGCGGTGATGACGTCACCGCGACGTCTGAGTCATGCCTCTCACCGCCTCGATTGTTTGCCCCCGTATACATGTTGTGCGTGTAGCTCTTGTCGCACTTATTATTTCCATGTTGGGACTTCTATTATTATTATTCTTGTTTTTGATATTGCCCTCTAGTCTTACTTATTATTTCCATGTTGGGATTTCTATTATTATTATTCTTGTTTTTGATATTGCCCTCTAGGCTTACTTATTATTTCCATGTTGGGACTTCTATTATTATTAGTCTTATTTTTGTTATTGCCCTCTAGGCTTACTTATTATTCCCATGTTAGGACTTCTATTATTATTTTTATTGTTTTTGTTATTGCCCTCTAGGCTTACTTATTATTCCCATGTTAGGACTTCTATTATTATTATTATTGTTTTTGTTATTGCCCTCTAGGCTTACTTATTATTCCCATGTTAGGACTTCTATTATTATTATTATTGTTTTTGTTATTGCTCTCTAGTCTTACTTATTATTCTCATGTTAGGACTTCTATTATTATTATTATTCTTTTTTTGTTAGCACCCTCTAGTCGAACTTATTATTTATTTTCGATTCCCCTTTTGGGATTTTTCATTATATCTGATCTGTGTGATCAAACAATAAAATTGCCTAACCCTCAAAATCTATATTTTGTTGAATATTCATATTTATTTGTCACTAATGTACGGGCCACTCCTTGATTCTCGAGTTGGTGCTTGTTTAGTATATTGATAATGAAATAGTTCTTGTAAATTCAATTCTATGTTAGCTTTTGTTGTTTTCTTACACGTTTCTCTTCTTATGTAGCGTGTTTCGTCTAAAATTGTTTGACAGACATTTTTGTTTGCTATTAGAGAGTTGATTTGCGCATTTCCGTTCTGTATGTATAACTTACATCTCATATAATTAAATAGCTGTTGCCCTCACGCTTTTTTTACTTATCATTAGACGACATAGCGAGAATTTAATTAAGACTTCACGGCGAATTTTCAATTTTTTTACGCTAAAAATGAAAAACTTTTAGTGTAAGAATTACGTTTGTATTTCAAAAGCTGATAAATTTTCTTATATATTTCATTTATAAAAATCCCTTATTTTTCAATCTTCCTCGTGCGCGTCCTTTAATACCCGACAATTTTCTTATAAAGCACCTCTCGAGTCTCTTTGAAGGAACAGTCCTATGATTATATGATTCGATAACCGTTACTACACAAACAACCGCATCGATAATCGCTTAACTTCTACAACGACGCTCGCTTGACCTCGTTATAGTCTTTACGATCGATGGCCTGCGAGGTCACGCGTCACAAGTGCGATGGATTTCTGAGTGTAGAGCATCTGCCATGTCAAGAGTAGAGCACTGCAGAGGCTGGGATAAAGAATCTAACAATGTATAAGTAGAGCCATGTCATAAGTAGAGCACTGCCAATGCTAGGATAAAGAATCTAACACGGTATAAGTAGAGCCATGTCAAAAGTAGAGCACTGCCAATGCTAGGTTAAAGAACCTAACAAGGTATATGTAGAGCCATGTCAAAAGTAGAGCTCTGCAAATGCTAGGATAAAGAACCTAACAAGGTATAAGTAGAGCCATGTCAAGAATAGAGCACTGCCCGGGCTTGAATAAAGAATCTGATATGGTATGGGTAGAATATCTGCCATGTCTCGCATGTGTAGAACAGCTGTCGTAGGTTGCATGCTCTGATTTGTTCATCTGCTTTAACCATTGCATTTTAAAGAGCTTAACTGCCAAAGATCACTTCATAAAGCTGCACAAAAATTCGTAAAGCTGCACAAAAATTCTGCAATATTTTATTGATTCGTGAGCTGCTCGACACCACTGTGCACAAAACGCTATATTGTGCACCAAAATCCTAATATAAAATACGTAAAAAGACTGTCAATATGTATATCGAAGCCAGCAGCAACTAATGCACAGCTGCCTCTCCCCCGAAAGAAATAATTGACTTGTAATGCAGTGACACCCAATAGGCAGGATGCGGCATGTCCTGGTAATTGTTAGTCAATTCTTGTCTCTGTTGCAGTGGTTACTAAACTGTGGTAGGCGTACCACTAGTCATAACGGAAGGCCTTTCAGGTAATACTGGAAGACTTTCAGGGTCATGATTTTTTGTTAGTTATTATTTACTTTACAATTATATTTACTGACGAACACAATGTTACCTGGCAAATATTTACCACTGTTGTCACCGTCAATCGTTTGATCCCTTTTATATTTTTAATCTTTAGATTAAAAAGTAAACATACTGAATGCGCTAACGCATCAAGCATAATAAATTGCTGCTAATGCTGCAAATAAGCGGCTAATACCGGTATGTATTATTAGTTGGACGCGGCGATTATACGAATCCTCCGAGTGGTACTCTGTATGGCAGGAAGTTTCATCCCAGGCACAAACTATCATAGTTAGGTTATTAGTTAGGTTATTATTAGCTTCATGTTTTAAATTGATCATGTAACAGGTATCAATGCTATTTTATACACTTATTTTGAATAAGAGATTTTATTTTAGATTTTATTTTTATGGGAGCAAAGAGTTTCCCAATTTACTTGATGGTCCTTGACTTAGAAAACCTGTCGATGAGGCGGGACTGGAGGACACTCTAGCTCAGCTGTGCCAGTCTTGCTGAACACGCCGCCTTCTGACTTGCATGTTCTATTTCGTAGGCAGCCAGGGACGCACTAAATAACTGGCTCAAGCATATGTAGCGGCTCAAGTACACGTAGCGGCTCAGGTACACGTAGCGGCCCAGGTACACGTAGCGGCCCAGGTACACGTAGCGGGCCAGGTACACGTAGCGGCCCAGGTACACTTAGCGGCTCAGGTACACGTAGCGGGCCAGCGGCCCAAGTACACGTTGCGGCTCAAGTACGCGTAGCGGCCCAAGTCTACGTCTGTGATTGGTAAATTTCACTTGAAAAGCCTCAGTGGTTGCCTGGTGACGTTTGGAACTCGTAACTATTTTCTATAGTCTCACTGACCATGGTCTTAGAACTTCCTATCGGTATTGCAAATGCTTTTTGACTAAAATGAACATGCAATATTTCAGTGATGGGAGTACCGTATAATTTATAGGTATGAACCTTACGGTCCATCTCTGGCTAGGTTTATCCCAGTGGTTCCCAAAGTGGGCGATATCGCCCCCCTAGGGGGCGATGGAAAGATTTTGGGGGCGATAAAGAAGAAGAGGCCGTTATGGGGGCGATAGGGGGGCGGCATTCGGAAGTCGAAGCCAGAAGTTCGAACGTTTGTTTGACGATTTGTGCACGACACGTGCAGCGCATCATGACTCCCAGCGATGGTTTTTTCACCCAGATCTGTTTTTAGCGCATTTACTCATTTATGAAAAAAATGCTCTATTGTGCTCGCCATGTCCGTCCGTCTGTCCGCCTGTCTGTCAGTCTGTGACTTTACGTTTTCGTCGACGAGAAAATGCGCTCTCTGTCACTCACTACAGTGAGTACTGAGTTATATTTTTTTAACCTCTCCTGGGTTTACATCTCCGACAAATTAACGGCCGGACTCGCGGCCGGTCTCACGGCCAATTTCCAAATTCAATGATCAAGGAACACCTCTCAAACTAATAAATTTAACTGGATGAAACTTGGTACACGTATTCATTAGGACCTAACGGTGATGTAAAGCTCGTCAAAAATTTTTGAATTTTGCCTTCAATTGTTTTTGCCATATTTATATGGCAATACGTACGGGCCGAATTCACAGTGATCAAGGAATTTCTTCCAAATTACTGAACAGATTCGGACGAAATTTTGAATTTACAGTCCTAACTACCGAACGGTGATGTTTAGCTCGTGAAAATTTTTTCGATTGTGCCTTCGTTCGCGAGTTTCATTCGTGATTTTAACAGCAATACGTGCTTAAATTCGCAGTAATCAAGAAATTTCTTGCAAACTACTGAACAGATTTGAACGAAATTTAGTATTTTAATACCTAACTTCAGCATCGGCGATGTTTAGCTCGTTACAATTTTTTCGTTTGCCTTCGTTTGTGAGTTATACGGCTATACGTAAACGACTCTTGGTTAAACCAGCCGGTAGAAAAGCCGATCGTTTCTCCTATATCTGTATAACTTGCGAACGAAAGCGAATAAGGAAGTGTGAAATCAAGAATGACGGTAAAATGAAAAAAAATCTCGCAAACGACGGTAAAATAAATTTTTTTTCAATCTAAAAAACACTATTTGGTAGTTAGGAATGTATATTCAAAATTTCGTTCAAATCTGTTCGGTAGTTTGGAAGAAAATCCTTGATCACTGCGAATTTCGGCCTGTATCGCAATATAACTCACGAATGAAGGTGATATTAAAAAAAAATTTCGCAAGCTAAACGTCACCGTTAAGTTCTGATGAATACATGTTCCAAGTTTTATTGAGATGCGTTCATTAGTTTGGGTGATATTCCTTGATAACTGAATTTGAAGATTGGTCGTGAGACCGGCCACGAGTCCGGCCGAAAATTTGCCCGAGACGTCCTAGGTTTCTAGTGCTGGAACGGTTAAAACAGCTGAAAAACACATTGGTTCATTAAAAGGGTCCTATTTGTGAAATACACATTTGTGTTTAACCTTTATCTGTTAGAATTGCAGCGTACTAAATTTCAAGAAAAAGACGCATGATTTTATATGTGTCTGTGGGGGGCGCTAGAAATTCACTAGGGAGCCAAAGGGGGCGCCAGCCTGAAAAAGTTTGGGAACCACTGGTTTATCCGATAATTGAGTCATTTGGGTCGCATTCCGTCGCCGTGCAGGACGTTTAGGCGTCGCTTTATGGGTACTCGCGACGGCAAATATTAAGTCAGAGCACGTTTCGCAACGGTCCTCAGTAATATCAGTGATGATGTCAGCGCTCTTTTTCCTTTATCATGATTTTGCATCAGTTAATTAGTTTTTTGTCGCATGGTATTACAGTTTACTAAGTTACTTTATTACTCAAGTTGTATATTCGTTTGGTTTCTATGTGTATGTTACTGAATTATGCATCTAAGTTGCTTACGTTGATGATCCAAATTTATATCGCGATCTCCAATATAATTTTTAAAAATTATGTTTCCATGCTCTTCTTATTTAGAGAATTCATGGGAGTCTTCTTTAATTCTGTGAATTTTGTGTTGCTAGGTTACATAGCGTCGTAGAAGATATCACAGCTTCCGTCTGTCTCAGTTCCTAGCCCATCAACTAACCCCCTGCAACCGCAGAGACGCAAATGACTCGCGTGAGCTGAAGTTAGGCTGTAGCTGAGCAAAGGCTTTCTGTTTTACGGTCTAGAGAGGCTTTGAGATCTGGCGACCCAAACTGAGGATCAACTGGAAGGTTTTTGCCAAAGCAATAGATTCATTTTGAGGGAATCAAGCATGGAATGTCAATAACACATATTTTAGGATATAACTTTGTTAATCCAATGGCACCTGCTCTTGAAAATCGCAAGGTGAAAAGTACACAAGTTTGTATTGAATTGCATGTACCAATTCGTGTCTTTACTGAAATTTACACTGGGTTCTCGCAAACGGGGAACAGTTGCATCGTCACATGCCTGCTCGCTGTGCTGTTGCTTGTGTGCAGCCTACTGGCGGCAAATGTTATCACCTTCTTTCTTACACTTAAAAAGCCGTAATGTTTGTCTCGTGCTCGTATATTTCTGCAGGATTTAAGTTAACTGTATTTTTTCATTTTAGTAGAGTTTCTTCCGTGTCATTGATTATTTAGTCTCTGGCATGAATACGGGCTTTTGAACACTTCATAGGATTGTTGGAATAACTTCGAAACTTCACAGCCTACAATACCTTTCACCGTTTCTTTTTTTTTACCTGCCAATTGAAATCACATTCTCGTAGCCCGAATTATAATCTTTTTGCCTTGTGCCTGTCATAGTCTTAGTTTTAATGCTATTTTACTGTTTGTAATATTTAACTGTTAAGTTGCGGGACTGTTTCAAATCTTTTCCATTGACACATGAGATGTATAGATTCCCGGAGAGGACAATGTTTTATATAGTAAGACAATATTTCTCTCAACTGTACACATTGTTTAAATACGGCACAGGTGTTGTTTTGACACTTATTTACTTATATATTATACATTCATTGTCAGAGTATGTTTATTGGCACTTGTCGCTGTCGCTCTTATCATTACTCTCATTCGTGCTTGAGATAGTTCGTTTGGACTGCTATAGCTCATTCCGCTTATCACATCTGGGGTCTGTTGCCAGCCGAAGTGAAAGTGAACGCCACAAGTCAGCATATTTCTTGATCTATGGAGGTTTGTGTATGTTCAACCTAGACTTGCTTCATCAAAGACTGAGTCTGCTAGTCTTCACTTATATGCGTTGCAGCATATAGCGGGAACGACCTCGAGGACATTTGAGTCGGTGTCTAGAAAAATAGGCTGTCACGCTGTCCTTTTTATCTGTATTGCCGTGCGCTGCCATTCTGTCGTTTACATCTACAGTGTCGTGAACTAAACGATGACGTTGATGTCTCTAGTACCGTGAATTGCCACGGTACCCTATGTGTCGTCTGTATCTTGTTTGTGCCTGCTCACTGCTGTTGTCGTCTGCGGGCTGCATCTTGTACGAAATCGGGTGCTGTGCTCGATAGGAGTTTAAATTCCGTTTATGTCTTCATTTATTTTCTATCTCTTGCTGTACCAATACCTTGTGCGTAAATAACACGCGGTCTTTTGGCTTCATGGTATAGTGATCACATGGAGCCTGTACACATGATGTAGGTATGATTGCTAAACAAGCGATCTCAAGTGTGATGCCCTCAGTGATGTCGCATTGCATCCTCAGTGTGATATCCGCTGAGCCTAACTGGATGTCGTCCCGTAGCGAGCTTTTTGAGATTTTACGGCGCGTTGCTTCTCTTACTGTAATTCTCCTGGGTTAATTACGACGACTTGTTACAAATCATATCAATAGGATAGATAATAGCGTACCTCAAAGTGAAATTTGTCTATTAAATAACACCTATTAGCAGGAATGAAAAAATATACCGCGAGACCAAGCAAGAATGTTCTAGACTTGACATCCACGTGCTCGATGCTTCGGGAACTTCGGGTGGCCCAGTACGTGCTGAGACCAAAATATCAGCATTCTGTAGGAGCAAGTCAGTGTGACTTCAACTTCGTAGTGGTGTGCATGTGCGTGTTTCTTCTCGCCGCTGTGTAGGATGCGCAGTTTTAATCTTACTTTAAGAAATATGAATCGACTCATTGAGATGATATGTCCCGGAACGCTGCAATTAAAGCTTAGCTCCTTATATACAATTCTGTTGGTGTGCAACAGTGTACCTAAGTATGAACTAGGTAAACAGTTTCGTCACAGTTCTCTGCTGTTGACAAAGATGCGACATTCTCAGTTATGCTTCGTAGTTAAATCTGCTGTTCTTTAATATAATATCATTTTTTAGAATTCAAGTCAATTGTGCTTCCAATGTTAGGAGACAATGATTAGTTTCGGAAAACCCGCCCAACTGGCCCAACTCCGCCCAAGTGTAATAATGTTAAATGTATATATCATTTAGAAACACAGCAGTGGTAGCTGAGTAGCTCTATAATTTGCATAACTAAATTTACTATTACCGTTCGTATTTCCCGACGTTTTTATATTCATTGTCACGGCGACGGCATGAAACTTGTACGTGCCTACAGTCAATAATAAATGAAACCTCATCAGAAATGGCATGCATATTACCTCGCAGGATAGCAATTATTGAAATTGTTGACACTAAATAAGTAATAATTATTAATTTTCGTGTTGATGAATTGTCTGATGTCTGTGGCTGCCAATTTTTTATCCAGATTATTACTTGAAATGCATTGCCAAAAGTTTATTTGTTCCCCACGTTTGACCATGAATTTTGCAAAATATTTTGTGTTTATAGTCACAATGTTGAACAACGATTGCGTTGCATGATTGCAACCCCTACTCTATTAGTCTATTTACACCCAATTGCGCTGAAAGTAGAAATGTTTACAGTCTGATTTTGTGATGGCCTCGTAGGCATTGATTATAATTATCATTGTTCGGACATTTTTATTTTATTCCTGCTGATGGAAGACAATCATAATATCCCTGACGAATTTTACGCCAGTGACAAAAAAAATTCGTTTACGAATTCGTGACCTTGAAACGTGTTGCATTGGTTCAAATTACTTTTTCTAATATTCTTGTTTGAATTGTCTTATCTGGATGAATTTCCAAAGACTTCAATTTTTCACTATTACACTTAAAATTATCATATTCATGAAATTATCGCGAGATTTCGAGAAATTTCTCTTGTGTGTCTATTTAATGCACCTCTAGTGGCGATAACTGTAAACGATGGTGATGGTGAGGCGGCTGATGCCCCAGCGCTCAGTTACGTCTAGACGTTTGTAGGGTGAAGTTGTGATCGAATTGCAGTGATGCCGGCTGTCCCGTCTGATTCACTGGCCTAAATAAAGGATGATTGGTCAGGTGTTGGCGTGCTTGCATAAAACGCCCTCTTGTCGTTAAGTCGTGCCATGTCAGCATGCGAACGAAGTTTAAAACTTTCTCCGCTTCAATAGAATATAAAATACTTGGCCACTATACTCGTGATTTCTATAGAATGATGAAAAAAAGTTTCAGTGCTGTACTTTAAATTCAGAATTTATGTCCTGATCTTTCAAAAATTTTAATTATTTACACAATTTGCAGTTGCAGAGCGAAACGGTTATTGGTGCCATTTGCTTTTATTGTGAAACAAGTTCACGAAACTTTTACCTATCCTTTTCTATCGTGGGAGCAAGCTTCTACTGATAACCCGACTCCAGCTTAATTTGTGTTTTTTAAATAAAAAGCCGTAAAATTAGTAAAAGTGACTCAAGCTACCGAGGGAACAAACAAAGGAATACTACAGTGACCCCTGACGTACATTTTACTGAAGTCTGTTCTTATTATCTTGGTGAGTATTTAATAATGCAAGTTTTCTATGTTTACTTGCAAATTTTATTTTGAGCATTTGTTGGTTTATGCATATATATCCTAATTAATTCATGGCTTGTCAGTCCTGTACTCCGTAATCCTGTACATTTGTTGAATCGATAGACGGATAGAAAATGTTTGCTTACACGCATCTAACTATGGAAATTGAAAACCCTAGTTTCGCATACCGACAATTTTCTTATTCCGATTGTACATGTATACTTTATAGCGTCTATCCATATATACTTTATATCCCTACCTCCTCTGTATAGTATACAGAGGCACTAGAAACTGTACTCCATCTTAGAAAGTTCACTGTTAAAAGTGATTACGTCTTTAGACCGATTTTCAATCATAAGGCCTATTATAACTCAATAAAACTGATCTATAAATTGGTATATCTCTCACCGTTGCGATGACCAGCCTTCACTCTGAAAATTGCTGGGACATATTTTATGAATGTTGATACACTTTTTGTACGTAGTACTGGCTCGCCTTATTATTGGGCCAAAGTACATTTGGATGACCCATACAGGGTAAAAAATTAGATCAGTCCTCACTGCAGTGAGTGACAGAAAGCTCATTTTCTCGTGAACGACGTGAAACGTGAAGTCACGGACGGACGGACATGACGAGCACAATAGCGCCTTTTTTCATAAATGAGAAAATCCGCTAAAAATGCATCACTATGCGTACAGAGTCCCAATCATTTCTCCTAGTGTTCCCTGTTCTCTCGATAGTTATCACTGGAGCTACAGCCATGCCACATGCCTCTCCGAGCATGCACCCGTAAGTGATAGTAGCCACGTGCTGTCGTGATGGTAAGATGTCTTGTGATGGATGCAAGAATCGACGTGTGGTCACTCAAGGCTGCCCGGGCTGATGGATGTGTAGTACGAGTTCATCAATCAAGACTGACGTTCACTTACGTTACGAATACACCTTCGACCAGACCGGACGCTCTGTACTGCAGAAAAAGCGACATTCCAAGTTTTGGATTCAAAAACATACAAGTTGTTAGTTATATTGTTGAAGTCTTTGGAAATTTGACTAGGCAATGCTGTATTAATTTGCTATGAGATTTGCTGTTGGTGCGAGCTAATTTCTTTGCTCGCTCAATATTCTTAATTCCTGAGTTTTTCGAACGTGGCATTGAAGCCCTGTAATCTACTAGGTACGGTATGCATGGACGGCCGATGCTACTTCAGCAAAAGACGCGTCTGGCACGTCTCGATAACTTTCTTTTTTCAGCGTGAAGATTACGGTATTATCGTCAATTCTTGGTCGGGTTTTGAAGATTACGGTATTATCGTCAATTCTTGGTCGGGTTTTATATTATTTGGATAAAAACGAACATAGCTCATCACCATATTCATGTCCGGCGCTCATTTTTCTCGCTGATAATGTATCGTTGGAGTTTCAATTCAGTATTCTTTGGTTCACAATGGGATGAAAAATAATGAATTGTGGTTCGCAGAAATCCTTAGTTTCGTAACAGCCGTGAGAGGAGAGAGCTTCGGCCGACGATCCTGGAAAAGCAGATGAATCTTATGGGCTTCACGAATTTTGAAGTTTTGCCATTTGCATTTTTAATATTCACGTAAATATCATTGATAATACAGGAAAATCGTTATTCCCGTGCCTAAATTCAAATATTTTGATCGTATAGAATTTTCCTAGTGGTCTATAATCTATATTTTACTGTTGATAAATGTGATTCTCTTTTTGTATGTTTTGATAACGAATATATGCTGGTCATCGGCTCGTAGTTTGATGAACCGGGGCTTAAAAATACAAGACGAGGAATATCCCGTAAAAATGACCAGCCGAAAAAATTTGTCCGGTTCAATTTGAATCTGGACAATAATTTATCCCGTAATTTGAAAATGGCTTTCCGATTTAATAAAACGCTACGTAACCTGCCATATCGATTCGTAACTTGGAATAACGATTCGAGACAAAACTAAACATTACGAAAGTGCAGATCAACAAGTTGAATCCTTCACTATTTATTAGTGACCAGTCAGGCAGATTTGACGAAATTTGGCTGCACACAAATTGGCAGTTAGTAGGTGGACAGACAGTGGTATATAGACAGACTCTGCGATGTACTGTAAGAGTGCCATAATAGCTTTTCTAGCCAGCTTTTTTCTAAACGTATCCTATTCGATGCACTTCGGATATTCACGGCATTCCGACTACGGTACAGATCCAGTACGACTTTCAAATGTCGCCATGACATCAGTGAGGGTCGGTGGCGCACTGACTTCCAAGTTGAGCAGCGCTCATTGCAAAAATTGCAGTAAATCTGCAATTTAATAGAGTGCGAACAAGCCTTCGCTTGCCCATTTAATTTTATGCAATTTACAAAATGGCACTGGCAATAAAATTTTACTTAATTTAAATCCTTATTTGATTCTGAGGACAAGGAAAAGATATTCTTGAGGCCAAACTGAAACAAAATTGCTCAAAATGTTTGAGACTAACCACGTTAAAATAAGTGTCGGAAATTTTTTTTTTTCATTTTAAATAGTGACTGGTAGACCTTTATAATCAATTTAAAAGAAGAGAATTCAGCAAATTTCAAAGATCCAATTGAACCCAAGACGTCTCATTTCGGTATCGCCCTCGACCTCCACTGAAAGTTGAATTTTATCGCTAATTGAGGACAATTTTTTTCAGGGTCATCTCGTCGTTAATAAAAAATATAACTCAGTACTCACTGCAGTGAGTGACAGAGAGCGCATTTTCTCGTCGACGAAAACTTGAGGTCACGGACAGACAGACAGACGGACATGGCGAGCGCAATAGTGCATTTTTTCCAAAAATGAGAAAGTGCGCTAAAAATAACGCGAAACCGAAACACAGATGTCAATTCAAATACCTACTTATATCGCCATTATTGAATCACAGCCATATTTTTGGTTCAAATAATGTATTTCGGCCACAGATAATTCGTGAAAATTTCATTATTTTAAATAGACAATCCAAACACATATAGCTTGCTGGCTCTGAATGAATGAAGTAATTTAATCAAAATTTACTACCTGAAAGCGAATCCAGTTTGCCTGAGGCAGAACTAAATGGGTTCTATAAGATTATATAACTGGGCCACGCTATAGGGCCAGGTGGCTGACGCTCTTAAGCTTCATTTGGGCTCATTTGCAACGTTCCGAGGAGCTTGTAGCTGCCGCGTTCCCCGTCTGTTTATTTACATCGTGCCTCGTTTTCCTGCTAAATGTAACCTTATGGTTTCCTTTCTCATTAAACCCCTTTCCAATTTTACGTTAAATTCATAGGGAACGTCGAATTGGTTACAGCGATGCCTTTCAATTTTACGTTAAATTCTTAGGGAGTATTTAATTAGTCGCTGGGAGGACAATTTTCAATTTTGTTTTAAATTTATGAGAAAGATCTAACTGGTTGCATGGCAGTGCAGTTGCAAGTATTGGCTCATCCTGAAAGTGCTCGGTTTCACGAACGAACGAACGACCGAACGTGGTTTTTGCGTCGGTTGTCATTGAATCTGATAGCATTCGAAATACCTTTTAAAACCTTCTGAATCGCAGTGTTCTTGATAATACGCATTTTTCTGGCTTGTTAGGCGTTTTTTATACAAAATGATGTGCTACATGGATAATACTCAGATTTTTCTAGTTCAAAATGTTACCAAGAATTGTATTCAAATTCTTGTAATAGTTCGTCCCCAGAAGAATACACGTGCTCAAGATTCAACTCCATTCTTATTGGTATTCTGCGGTCTGCCTACTTTGTTTCACTCATTTGCTCATGTGGGCTCTTCGAGCATAAAAAAAATCTTCCTTCTCTGCGTGTATAGGTTTTATTTAGCCTGCCTAACACGATTCCTATATTTTGGTCTCTTTCACTTAATTGCTCCTGTGATCCACACTTAGCCACTTTTACTTACCAAAGTCAAGCAGACGTTAATACAATTCGTGAAAAAATCCTTTGCTCTTCTTCTAGATAGTCGTCAGTAACTTAAACATTGAGCTTGTGATGGTTTCGCTGCAAAAGTATTGCGTTTTCTGTCTCCGCGTAGAGCATTACAATTCTAGATGGAACCTAAAGTTTCCGGTAAGATCGATGAAATGCACGCGGGAGCTGGACTCGAGCTAGTATGTTCTTTATTCTATAGGAATGCAAAGCTGTATGCAGACCTATGTAGTTGCTGTTGCTCGCATAAAAATAAAGAGTTTTAGATGCATGTGCGGCCCGCAGCATATTTACAAGGCTGATTCAGAGTGCCTTTGGTTGCTTGAAAATATAACAGTTGCAGAACAACTTGAACACCACGGGAGGAGTCGAATGTGATGTATGTGCTAGCTAGCTTAATGCAGAAGTCATGAGTAATTCACCTAAAGCTAGCTCCAAAATGGTACCTGTCGGGTTCTGAACTATTCTTCGTCAAGAAGAAGCGAGCTGCTCAAGGCATTCTGGATAATTTCATGGAAGAGTAAGAATCATGCTACTGACTGAAATATACTTTCCTGTTATAACATGGGCTTCTAAGTCTAGAAGTATTTATTTATTCAGACATTTTTTAAATGACATGAACTCAGCTTACTAAATTTCACTTCTCAAATAAATTCACCATACTTTCAATCTGATTAATGCTCTCGCTAGTGAAGTAATTCTTCGCTTCGTTACGTCGAATCTCTTTGTTTTGCTATCATCTTTGTGTTCATCGTGCAAGCTCATTACATACCTTAATTCAATTGAATGTTTATTTTCTTACACTCGAGTTTTTCGGATTAACGCATTTAAAATCTCCCCACGATTCCAAAGACAAAACATTTTGTCAACCTTCCATACAAAATTGTTCTCCGACTGCAGTTCATGTGTGAATCGTTGGCAACCTTCTTTTATCATTATATCTACAATAAATTATCCACTATTGTGAGATCAATTATATATATATTTATATCCCTTAAATCGTCCACCAGTTATTTATACACAACTTTTAATAAGTTAATTTATACGTCGGTCGAAAGCTTCAAACAGTTTTGTTTATTCTCTTCATGCTGAGACCAGGATGTATCTATATTCATAACAACGCCTACTGGATTTGCTCAAAGTCCCAGCAAATCTCATCTTCATAAAAACGTGTCCGTGAGATTGTGTTAAAGTGAAAGTTGCCTGTGATGCTTACGAGAACATTTTTCATCTCGTCTCGTGGGAATGACAATGCTAACTACCTTGTTAGTCATCTAGTATGGTTAGAAGTACATTATTTCACCATCTTGTTGATCCTATACTCTGGTGGGAATAACGTTATGATAACTAATATGGGAAAAATATATTACTAACTGGCTTGTTGGTCATCTAGTCTGGTGAGAATAGCGTATTACTAACTGGCTTGTTGGTCACCGCGTCGCAGTGAGATAACTTAAGGCTAATAATCGCATTCTACATCTCGTGCGGTATTCGGGATATAAGAATTGGAATTTTAGAAATTAATTGATTACAAAGCTGAATTAATTTAACGAAACTTACTAATCGCAACCTAGCGTTGCAAGAAAAGAAGGTATTCCACCACCGTTAAATAACGGGCAAAATTAAGCATATATAATATTACGAACATCTCATTGTTTACACGATTATTTAACGGTCACACCTGGTGAGTGAAATGTTTAGCCTGCCGTTGGAGGAAGTTTCTGAAGAGGACTGCAAGATTGCCGTTGAAACTTCAGAAATTCTTTGTCTTCCGAGGCTGTTGCATTCTTATTTAACTTGAGTTTTTCTGTGGCTCGGAATAGTTCGTCGACAGAAGAATTTTTCTCGTCGCATCTCTCAGAGGCCGCGACAAGACCTCTCTGCTGAAACTCCTAACATTTCAAAGTACGCGTCTTGTCTCAGCTGCTGCAGGTCGTTTTACAAATTGTAAGGAAGCTGCGAACACTTTTTTAACTGCTCTTTTTATATCGAGGGAATATAATTTTCATCCAAAGCCATCAGGGACGTTCGGCGATTCCTTTCGGTAGAATGTAGCGCATGTGTCAAATTTTTTGTTTAATTGAAAATCGGTTCAAATTGCATTTCCACGTTTCAGGTTGATAAATGTGTAGTCTGTTAACTTTGCATTTCAAGTTGTTCGTTCATTTTCAAGCCTTCCGCTCTCCTTTTTTGCTGCATTTTTAATTATTCCAATCGCAGACAGACTTTGAATAATATGAAAAAGTGCATTTAACGCGGCGGACATGAGAGTAACTTCTATCCCTGATAAAAAATGATCACCAACTGCATAAGAGAACCTCATTCTGGCCGGCGTCCATCGCGCGCTGCCGTCCAGGCTGCATAATTCCGTATATTTTCTTCGTCATGACACGGAATTTGCTCGTCGTATGTCTTAGCGGACGATTTTTGCCAGTCTGCTTTCCCGCGATACTCGCGCGTTACTTTAGGACTTGGAAGCAGCTTAACATCGTGTAGGTATACGTATTATATTTAAATGGCCCGATGAAATGATAATAGTTGATCAAATCTGATGAACTTATCACTGTTGGAAAAAACGGTAAAAAACGGTCTCCCCGACGTTCTAGTGGCCGGCCGACGTGAGAATAAAAAGTTCATCCGTTTTTTTACACATGCTGTACGGGTTTCTAGTGTTAAACGGTCATACGTTGTTTCTTTTCACGTGTCGGCCGGCCACTATGACGAACGCCGGTAAGGCTGTTCAACGGTGATTCTTCTTACGACGTAGAGAGTTGAAAAAATCGGAATCTCACTTTCGCTGCCATAATTCTATCGTCACGTTTATGTAGGAAAGCCTCTTAGTATTATCAAATTAAACAAGTCGTGAATTGTGCTCCTCTAAATTGAAGCCTTTCTTCTTCGGCTTGCTTCTATTACTTACTTTATCCCATCGTTATCTGGGACTTCCATCTTCTTGAATGCCTGCTTTAAGCCTAAACCTTTTCTGATATAATCGCGGACTTTCGAAAGACTCCCTTCAAATTCTTGAGATCTTCTCTCGAGCGAGCGAACGGCTTAGTGTGACCAACCATCACCTTGAAATTTTTGCGCTTGGGCATTCCATTTAGGAAAAGTGCCGATCCCGGTCAAAAATTTCACTTTTACCTTTGGCCAATAAATATAATATTCGTGATCATTTTAAACAGTCGGAACTCGCATAACGTCGATAAATTTTTCGACCAAATTATTCTGTACAAATTTATTTACAAATTTATAAAATTTGTACATTGAATTAGTGATCTGCGTTGTTGTTAAATTGGATTATTAAAAAATTACTGAATCAGTTCACACTCAGTGTGCGTTCATACGTTAGCCAATGCAAATATATATAAACTACTTGCCGCTGACAGGAAATGGCGACACATGAACTGTTTTTTTTTCTATTAATTGATCTGCTAGTTACCATGCATGGAAGCAAACAGCCGCACATGTTTCAGCAATGTAGGAGGATTAACATCGATTATGATCGAATCGGCCGGATTAACCTTCACCTCGTTTTTGTCACTATATCGTGCGTGTAAATTCTTTATCGGTGGCCTTTGCACAATCTTATTTGAAAAGATGAACAAATTGTTGCTGGACAAAGTCTGAATTTAGATTTTATTCATTTGATGGTTTCATCCGAATCCTTTTCTCTTATCTGAAAATTTTTCTGTATCTTAATCACGCATTCTCTCTCTTCTTTCTTTCTCGTCATTTCATATCACCCAGTTTAGTGGATACGCACCTGGCATGTTACGTTGTTTCTACGAAATCAACTAGCAATCAACTTTTTCAAAGTAATTTGCTTGGAGGGAAGTTGCTTAATTTTATAATAAATGCTCCATATCTACTCGATTGGTTTAAATTGTATCTTAATCTGATCCGGTTTCTGTACTTGCTCCTATGCGATGCCAATCAGCTGCATGACGTCCAATTACATTTGTATATGCTTCACCTTCTTGATACCACGTATTGCCTCGCTTGTACGTCGATTGTTGTTCTATTGAATCGCATCAGACAGCAAAGTATACATTCCTTGTGCCGTGAATTTTTTCCTGCATATCGGTAGATTTTTCATTCGAGTTGAATCGGCCAGTAATGAAATAACTATAGGGAAATGAGATGATTATGTTTAGCAGTTTATGCGGGTTTATATACGTAGATTTGTCTAGCTGTAATGCAATGCACCTGTTAATACAACTTTTTACCGTCTTACCGTCGTCTTATATATCGTGTTGTTATCATCAATGATGAATGCATGATAGCGATCTATCATCAAATTCCTTAGATACACTGCTGATGGCTCCTTTACCACAATTGCCCGGAACTCATGGTGTGGCCCGCATTTACTAATCAAGTTATTCGCCCTGCCAGTAATATGTGTAATGTAACTTTGTCGTAATGTATTACTTCTTAACACGCTAGCTCATTCAATATGTAGTCTTCGTCCTAAATTAATCCCGCAACGCAAAGGAAATTCCTAACATTAAGTTTACTAATAGCGTCTTATTATAACGTGAACCGGAAGAGAGCTGAGTGTACGTGGTTGACTGTATTAAAATAGTATAATGTTCCGTATCAAACTTTATTTAAATTTATTATCATTAAAAAACAAATACCATGATATTAAACTACAAACCTGGTTACGCTAAATGTTTATATTAACGCCCTTCATTTCTGAAGAGTCGGTACAAATATTCGTACGTACGCTTTGCGAGTGGAAAACTTAACTATTGCTTATTTAACTGAATCTTGCCTTATTAGTTTCTTATCAGTCAATGGCTTTACGTCAACGCATTGTCAGTCAATTCTCCTTAGTGAAAAATATTATATACAGAATATCTTGCATGTAATATCGTTACATTTTTTACCACCAAAAGAACTTAATTAGATTTCCTGGTTTTCGTTTATGCTTGTTTCTAAAACAATCTTTTACTAGATGAAGTGATAATTTGAAACTCTTTAATTGTGATTACCAAGTTAAATAAGCGAAGGCTTGTGTTGCCTTATTCATTGTAATTTACCAGCCGTCTAACGTACCAAATATCTCCCAAGTCCCCTACATGCTGTGTGGTCGCAACTCTCATCGACAGTTTCCATTTTTTCCTTCATTTGTGCGCAGGTACGGTCACGCCGTGCGGCCTGATGGATTCCTTAACTTTTGATGATGTGTCGCCCAATGTCAGTCCTCGATCCACCCTAAGGATTTACGTGGTTGGAGTCTCACCATGCGTGTAAAAAAAAGCTTTTAACTGAGCGGAATCTTTTCAAATAGATAAATTTAAAAAATTGCATGAATTCTGAGAAGAAACTTCAGTTATTTTTTGCCACAGCGAACTTTATCCTGCGTTGTCAGAATAATATCCTCATCAGGTCAACCTGGTACATGATTCGTCTCTTTTCGGCCTCATGTTATTGTTATCTATTTAGATCAACTTTTGAACTCGGCAGCAACTTGACAACACTTATCAGATGGCCTTATGCGAAGTGTATCATTTTCGTCGTAATGATAAAATAATTTATGCTACTTATATTTCATTCTCATCTTCTTAATTTTTCAGTCGCTGAAAGAAGTCGTCACCAAGATGCTATTTATTTTTATTTATAAATATATCATGTATTCGTTATCTTAGTTAATGAAGTCTCCCAATTCAGCATTATAATGTACTTGATGAACTTATTTTGTTTTGTCTTCCCTCAGACTGAGCAACTGAAGGAACGACTTCGAGGGCCAGAACCTGGAATGGACGACATGAGGAACAGAGGCTACTCTGCCTTCCCTCGGATGCCTCATTGGCTTGCTGAAGACGACCCACAGATGCTTGACTTGGCGTCAAGAATGAGCCATGCCCCTAATTGGCCATTGTCTATGGGCCGTCGTGGAGGCCCCTGGAGAGATCGTCGCAACTCAGGCGGGTCCGCAATGAGCGCCACATCGGAAGACGATTCCTCGTACGACCATCCTCACAACGACAAGTCATCGCAAGGCTCCGGAGGTTCAGGTGGCCTAGATGCGGCCATAGGGCACGAAATCCCCATCATGATTGAGGCTGAAGCCCCTCCTTCCATGATGCCTCCTCCCCAGCAACCACAACAACAGCAGAACGCTCCGCAACAACCTCACCCCCAAACGAGCGGGATGAGTGGACCAGAACCTCCGTGTGTTGGTCAGGTCCGTAAGAGTCCTCAGTACGCAACCCGTACGTCTTCAGCCACCGACGACGTAAGCGGTGCTCACAGGGAACAGCAGCGAGCTACTCGGTGTTCCTCTGCGCCACCGTCAATGATCGACCAAAGAGGCAACGGCACCGGCCGTCAAGCCCCACACGCTAACAAAGGCAGTGGCGCTCCACAGACTCGGTCTGCGACTGTGCCCATCAACCCTCACAACAACGTGGCCAAGCCCTTCGTGTCTGCCTTCAAGAACAACTCCCCTCGTTCACAGGATCCTATCATGGAAGAAAGCATGCAGCAGCAGCAACAGCGACCTAACAGCCGTCACTCCTCGCCCGCCCCGCAGCAGCAGCAGCAGCAACAATACTCAGGCCAAAATTTCCAGCAGCTGCCTGCTGGAAACCACCACCAGCAACACGCATCCCAAAATTATCCCCAACAACAGGATCAGAACTACCAGCAACATCCTCAGCAGCAGTATTATGAACAGGACCCTCTATATTACGGTCAACAACAGTGGCCAAATCAAGGTTTCTTTCAACAATATCCAGATTATGGGGGGCCGTGGCAACAATTTTATTCAAATGATCCACGCATGTACGAACAAGAGCGGCATTACGCCCCCCAGCAACAGCAACAACAACAACCGCCTCTGCAGCATCAGCGCCCCAGCGTGGTTCGTACCATTCCAATTTACATCGAAGGCCAGGAAAGACCAATTGTCAACGAAAATGAAGCTTCATCGTTGTCTTCATCGCCTAGAGCTGCTCCTCAACTGACTAGAAATCAACAGCAGCAACCACAGCGTCAGCAGCAGCAACCACAGCGTCAGCAGCCTCAACATCAGCCGCAACCTCCACCCTGGCAGTCTCAGCAGCCTAAACCTAGGCCAACTTTTCAGCCTCAATTCAGGCAGCATTTTCCGCAAGATCGTCCCGCTGAAAATGCTTTTCAACAATTCTTCAATAAC
>NW_025937255.1:0-582 GCF_000764305.2 Hyalella azteca | reverse complement strand
GAGAAGAGAAGAGAAGAGAAGAGAAGAGAAGAGAAGAGAAGAGAAGAGAAGAGAAGAGAAGAGAAGAGAAGAGAAGAGAAGAGAAGAGAGACTTATATCATACTGTACACCTAAGAGATGATAACCGGATTTCCTCCCAAACTTTGTAAGTGAGCTATTAATGATAGTGACAAACCACGGTGAATGCAGAGGTAACCTTTACAGAAAACTCCAATTTAACAACTGAGCTGCGGCCAGATTTCAGACTCTTCGAAAGGGATCTCTTGCCATTTTCATAATGCTATGTAAATGGATGTGAGAGGAGTGAGACCTCCAAGAGACGACTATGTACGTTTTGAGCCTATCCTTCTATGCTCTATATTTACCATCCTTCTATGCTCTATAAGTACCATCCTTCGGGTACATATAGAGCATAGTATATGTACCTCTATATGTACCTCGGGAAGAACAATGAACAGCAAGATTACAGTATGAGAAGACATGGTTGGAGAGTAATGATTGAAAAGTCTAGTGTGGAAAAAGATCTCAGAGTTTATGTCGACAAGGAGCTGAAATTTTCTAAGCATGTTGAAACGCAAGCTA
>NW_025937254.1:0-3165 GCF_000764305.2 Hyalella azteca | reverse complement strand
TTTGCCACTCAATTTTGCTCTGTGCATGTAACCAGTGTCATGTTTCCTGCAGACATTTTTTACGACGTGAAGCCGAGCCCTTGCGCTGCTGAGAGCCAGCCCTGCAACTGCCG
This sequence comes from Hyalella azteca, assembly GCF_000764305.2. NCBI lineage: Eukaryota > Metazoa > Arthropoda > Malacostraca > Amphipoda > Hyalellidae > Hyalella > Hyalella azteca. The sequence goes on along the minus strand of NW_025937254.1, from coordinate 3,052 downwards.
GCGCCCTCAGGACGCCGCGGCGCTGGGTTGTGGCGACGACTGCATCAACCGCATGATGTTCATTGAGTGCAGCCCTCAAACCTGCCCCATTGGTGACCGTTGCTCAAACCAACGTATCCAGAGGCACCAGAGCCTTAGCTGCCTCATGCGCTTCATGACTCCCAACAAAGGCTGGGGCATTAAAGTCACGCAGCCCATCAAGACAGGGACTTTCATTCTTGAGTATGTGGGGGAAGTGGTGAGCGAGAAGGAGTTCAAACTTAGGATGCAGACAACCTACGCCAACGACACCCATCATTACTGTCTTAATCTTGACCGCGGTCTTGTGATAGATGGCCACCGTATGGGCGGCGATTGCCGTTTCGTTAATCATTCGTGTGAACCTAATTGTGAGATGCAGAAGTGGGGAGTGAACGGCCAGTACAGGATGGCTCTGTATGCCCTGCAAGACATTCCCAGTAGCACGGAGCTTACTTATGACTATAACTTCTCTCTTTTCAACCCGGCTGAGGGACAGGAGTGCAAGTGTGGTTCAGAGAATTGTCGTGGTGTCATAGGAGGCAGATCTCAACGAGTTAACGGCCAGCTGGTGGACAGCAAACGCAAGGCATTGGCTCTCAGCAAGAAGGATCTTGCGCTTAGAAAACGCAAACGCACCGCCACTTCTTGTGGTACCTTGGAAGCTGACACTAGCTTTGGCCAAGGCCTGAAGAGCACCATGGCTGCTTTCAAACCCTTAACTCCACAACATAAATCATTTGTCCTCGAACACAGTTGCTTCCTCATACGCAACCTTAATAAGTTCAGAAGAACCAAGGAGAGACTTGCTAAAGGTCCCGAGAAAAAATCCGAAGCAGAATTTGACGGCGTTGTGGCCGAAGAGGCAGTTGGTAATCCTGCCACTAACACTTCTGCGTCCCATAGCGATCTTGGAGTAGCAGCTGCTGAACTCCCGCTCGATCCCGACGATGAGACCAACAGCCGCGTTGAAAAATTCCTCACTCACTTCACTGCTTTAAACACCGCCCGTTCTGTCAAAACTCGACGACTTGCTCAAGCTGAGGATGATCCAGAGATGACGAGACTCGCCAAACTTGCACAAATCTTCAAGGATATTTACGATAAGTTAGTAGCTTCCAGAGACCCGGTGGAGGACAAGCCTCTTGCGTCTCCATTCATGAGTTTGCCTTCCAAAAAGAAGCATCCTAACTACTATGTGAGGGTCGGCGAGCCCATTGATCTCACTATGATCGAGAAAAACATACTGACTGGGACGTACAAAACAGCCGAGTCTTTCGACAGTGACGTGATGCGACTGTTTCATAACAGTTTACGGTACTTCGGACGCAACACACCCACGGGACGTCTTGCTGTGGGACTGCGGCGTGTTTACAGCGAGTGCAAGCTTCAGTTTAAGCCGCTGCTTGAGGAGGTGCTGGGGCCAGACGGTCTGCCTGCGCCCTTTGCAGTCTCCCCATCGAGCGAAGGTTCGTTCACTTTGCTGGTTAAAAAGTTACACAGATTTTAACCAAATATTCAGAATTGAAATCCTGTATATTGTGATCCCTGCAATTCATTATTATCTGCCATTGCTCATCATTGCATGCTGCACATTCGCGACCTTATTATCCCTTATCTCAATGCACTGTGAAAAAGAACTAAATCCTTTATGTCGTTTTGATCATAGATACTGTAATTGTCATAGTGATCGTAATATTTGGTTTGCTGTGCAGCCTGCGAGTCGGACGATGAAGACATCATTCGTTGCGTGTGCAACATGCCGCGCGACGAAGGTCTCATGATCCAGTGCGAGCGCTGCCTCGTGTGGCAACATTGCGACTGCATGGGCGTGAGAGGAGCACACGGGTCGTCCCCTTCAAAGTCTCCTAAAGTCAAGCTGGAATCTCTGGGAGATCATGACGCCGCTGAGGCTTCTCATCTGCCTTCAGGTGCGTTGTCGCCCTAATGCGTTGTTGGTGCAGTATTGCAGTTGCTCGCATGACTATTTGGTGTGATGTTGTGATTGCCGGAGTTTTTTCATGTCTAAAAGACTGACATATCGTTACATAATTTCCACAAAAGTTAACAAAGATTATTTCTAAAGTGATATAAAATCTACTACTACTAACAAAAATTTACAAAGAGAGAATTTGGAATCCCCAATTTCGTAAAATTAAACATTAAGGTAAAGGATTCTGTAAGTCAGAGATATAATTTCAATAATTTGGGATTTTTGAAGCTTTAATTCCCCTACTTGAAACTACGCCTCCCCCACTCCACTCTTCAGCTGTTATGGGTTACTCTCCATAACGGCATAATTTATGTCCCCGTGCAGGAGGAAGCGACCAGTACCTTTGCGAAGAATGCTCACCTCGGCGGGTGTCGCCTGAGGTGCCCATGACTCCCCAGCCACCCGACGCTCCCTCCACTGACAAATACTTCATCAGTCTCCTCAGAGATGGACTTCAGGTCAAACAAGGTAATGACTGGATGACGCGTTGCCGGTTAATTTTCATCTGTAAACCTATTTTTCGTTGCAATAAAAAAAAATGCAGGTAATTTTCTCATGGATACACCAGATACATGCTACTTTATTTTACCCGTGCTTTTTTTTTTCTGAGTTATTATGCAAGTTATTCTGTTTCAAGGCTGGTTTGTTCAGCCATGAAAGTGAACAAGTAAGACTGTAAGATATGCTTTGTTGTAGGCGATCCAGATACATGCTACATTATTTTGCCCGTACTGTTTTCTTTTTAATATCCAAGTTATTCTGTTTCAAGGCTGGTTAGTTCAGCCATGAAAGTGAACAAGTAACATATGCTTTGTTATTGTAGGCGATCCAGACACATGCTACTTTATTTTGCCCGTACTGTTTTTATTAATATCCAAGTTCTTCTGTTTCAAGGCTGGTTTGTTCAGCCATGGAAGTGAACAAGTAACATATGCTTTGTTGTTGTAGGCGATAGCGTGTACATCCTGCGGGACCGTCCCCCCCACCGCCCTGGCGAGCGCCACCAGCCCGCCTACCGCAGCGCCAAAGACACCAAGCCTC
>NW_025937253.1:11877-46926 GCF_000764305.2 Hyalella azteca | reverse complement strand
TTAATTTTTCATTTTTTTATTATATAAAATTGTTTTTAATATATACTTTTTTTTCAAAATTAGTTATTCTGTTAATTGATTCATGCATTGCCTCTGACTTCATACAAGTGTGCAAAATTTCAGATCAATTATAGACACGTAAAAGTGTGTCAAATATCAGTTATAAGATTTGTAGCTGACAAAATTATTTCTTCAATTTTTTTTAATATTAAAAAATTAATTTTTAAAATCATTTATTTTGACATCTGTTTCATGCATTGTCTCCAACTTTACACATGTGTGCAAAATTTCAGATCGATAGGACAAGTAGAAGTGTATTAAATTTCGATTACAAGATTTGTAGCAGACAGACAAACAAACAAACAAACAACAAGAAGTGAAGTTAAAGAGAAGTGTTGTAAAATATAAGGCAATACCAGTCATTAACGAAAACTAGGTATGTCTTATAAAAATTAACGTGAACGCATAATTGTTGACTTGGAAAAATTACAAACATATGTTGGCGGGAAAAACAATTGAATCTATCTTTACAAGAATTCTGCAATCCATAATACAACTTCAGTCGAGGTTTGCTCTCTTTTCAGCGCATTTTCTCATTTATGAAAAAAATGACCTATTGTGCTCGTCATGTCCTTCCGCCTGTCTGTCCGTCCGTGACTTCACGTTTTCGTCGACGAGAAAATGCGCTCTTTGTCACTCACTGCAGTGATTACTGAGTTATATTTTTTCCTATGATGTTACTTTTGGAACACCTGAGGCGTACAGGCAGCCGAGATGATGGTGATCGTTCTCGGAGCTCCCCTACGGACGGCATCTTACCTGCTGGCACCCTCTGTAGGCAGGCAGTCCTTCCTCACACAGTGCAGAGACCGCCGATCGAGAACAACATGGTTCCGTCTGTCTCACCACCATCGATCGTTCCCGAGGAGGCTAATAATTAAACTATAATAAATCAATTTCAACCCGACAACCTGTTCTTTTCGCCTTATCATGGGACAAAAGTCGCCATCGCGATGGTTAAGTAGGAAAATTTTTCCATGCCGCCTGCATGTGATCTTGGTAACGCTGGCGCTTCAATTCTCACGAAAGAAAATCCAACTGATAATTTATGATAACCACTTTTGCATTGGTTTAAAATACCAAAGGTTAAAATTTCATGACTGTTGAAATTACATTGGGATAGTTCTGTATAAATGTGCCTATATTTCAATCATCATATGTTGAAACTGATATGGTATAAAATAAATGTTTTGTCTTGAGCTTTAATAGAAAATAAATTATGATACCGTTTTGGAGTCCTGAGGGCACTATACAACAATTCATTTTGCGTTAATTTTAATATTTGTGTGGTCAGACTGACACTGACATACACAACGTTCCTGAATATCATTATTCTATGGGCGTGAGAAAAGGGCATTTCTTCTAGAGTATTTCACAACGTTTGTACAAATCTAATGTTTTAACTTATCTTGCACCGCAGAATTCAAAGAACATTTTCAAATTTATCTTTGGGAGTCTGTTTGTTCGAGTCCGAAATTAGGGTCGCCCAGTGGTTATAATGGACATTGTAGAGACAAAAATTATAGGCTTTACTAGCATATGTCGCATTATTATCTTGTAGCTGTCCGACATGCAGATTTTCTCATAGCCCTACTTACAATCTCCAAGCTTCATGGACATCCACATAATGGCACCGCCATTCCAAAGAAAATGTAAAAAAGGCGTTATTTTGCAATGCCGACGTCTACAGCAGGAGCGGCTCAGAGCGGATCTGGAATTGTGGTTGGAAAAGTTGGAAAAATCGGAGTGAAGAATTAGGCTAGATAAACAAAAGTCCTAGATAGCTTACAAAGGAAAATGTAAGACAATTATTTTACGAGTCATTAACGTATACTAGGTATTTCTTATAAAATTAACTTAAATGCACAATTGTTGACTTGGAAAAATTACAAACATTTGTTGGGGAAAAAACGATTGAATCTATCTATACAAGCACTCTGCAATCCACAAAACAACTTCAGTCGCGGTTTTCTGTCTTTTTTTCAATAATACTACTTTTGGAACGCTGAGACATGATACAGGCAGCCAAGATGATGGTGATCCATTTCGGAGCTCCTCTACTGATGGACGGCAGCTTACCTGCTGGCACCGTCCGGAGCCCGGCAGACTCTCCTCGCACACTGCAGAGACCGCCGGTCGAGAAGAACATGGTTCCGTCTGTCCCACCACCACCGATCGTTTCCGAGGAGGCCACGCTAATTAGCTCATTAGCTCCTCGCTGGCGCTGCATCAGTCGGATTTAAGTCGCAACTTTTGCATCTTTGACGGAATCCCTTCTGCTTCACACAGCACACCTCCTTTGGCTCGTCCTTTGCATGGACCTATCCGTCTCCTAACTGTGATAAAAGATGCGGTATTTTGGCCACCTTCCTATCATTTATCCATCTACTTGCGGTCCATAAGTGGCCTTTCCTTGCCCGCGGCCTGAAGCGCATCTCTAGCGTGCCTGGTTTACGACGCGATAAACAACAATGCTGTGATCGTGATCAACACAAATTCTTAAAAATATGCGAGATCCGGACTAAACGAACCCACTGGTCGCATTCGTCCTAGCCCGCTTAAGATTGTCGCTACTGAAGTTCATATGATTCATTCATTTGATGAATTTTTGGACTGGGTGAGCTCTTTGATAATGGGGTCGCGTTTGCCTAATTGGTTGCTGCAGGAGTCGATAATAAGATTGCTTCTCCAGTAGCCTGTTAGGCAGACACGATTTCTTTCTCCTTCGAAGACGCCAGAAGAAGATAGACGCCAATCCAGATCAAGTTGAGGGTTGAGTTTCGTCGAGTAAGCTCTATCACATGAAGTATTTTCCAACACATCACTGTCTTAGAGCCAGGCTTCGTTTCATACACATAAAAACGAAACTAAGTAAGTATCCAACCTTTGAATCATAAACTATTTTGAAAATTCCAGAACCATTACCAGTTTCATATGATCCTAAATGTCTGCGTCAGGTGACGTTCGTAGAGGCCCCTGGTATCCTGGAGATGCGGAGGGCGGGTGAGCGGCAGTACCCCTTCAACGACGTGCTGCAGTGGTTCATAGACCGAGCAGACCTCGTTCTTGTAGTGTTCGACTACACCAAGCTGGACGCCGGCTACGAACTCGAGGCTGTTCTCGACCAGCTCAAGGGCAGAGAAAAACAAGTAAGGTTCCAATGGTCCAGCGTAATGTAATCGTACAATTTTTGTAGAACATCTGAAATATTTTTCGTTGTTGATTCCGTTGAAATGCATTTAATGAAAAATACATCGATTTAAAAAAAACTTTCAGTCATTTTTAAAACCATGTTTGGCTGCGAAAGTTCATCAATGCGACAACTTCGATACAAAGTCCATGCCATTTGTTGCACTTCGTTGCGTTATATCCAATCATTCCAGGTCCGCATTCTCCTGAACAAAGCTGACCAAATTCCTCCCGAAGAGTTAATTAAAGTTCAAGGTTCATTGTTCTGGAACCTCAGTCCTTTGCTGGGAGTCTCTGCTCCACCCACAGTCTACGCTGGATCCTTCTCATCCAGACCATACAGGACCTCTTCTCCAGCTAAGCTCTTCCAGGTAAAACAATTCCTCCTTGTTTTTAATACAGTACCATGCATTCATTTTTGCGTCCGACTTTACGAATGAGTCCTTCTCTTAAATTACAACATCGAAACTTATCTGAAAGCCAAAATTTTGTACGCTACTGTTCATTGAACTTTGACAATTGGTGCTTATTTTCTTTTATTCTTATCTCAGCATTAAGCACCTTTAAAATAGCGCCTCCAAATTTTATGCAATAAAAATACTTCCAACTTTTCTTACATTCATCGTATATTTTTCTTCAATTCATCTCTATAATTTTTCTTCCATACATCGTATATTTTTCTTCAATTCATCTCTATAATTTTTCTTCCATACATCGTATATTTTTCTTCCATACATCGTATATTTTTCTTCCATACATCGTATATTTTTCTTACATTCATCGTATATTTTCCTTACACTCATTAACACCATATCTTCACTACAGGCTCAGGAAGAGGCGCTACTGCACGACCTCGCACGCGCTATCAACGCGCGAGTTGAGAACCGCGTAGCCAACGCACGTCGCCATGCAGTGCGGGTGCGAAACCACGCGCAGATGGTAGACTCATACCTCACCACGTACAACAAGAACAAGGGATTCCTCACCAGCAAACACAAGCTATCCGAAGACATTGTAGAGAACCCACACGCCTACAACATCTACGAGGGTGTCAGCCTGCTTACCAACATATCGCGCTATGATCTGCCCGATCCTGAGATTTACCGAGATTTCTTCAGGTGCGTGTTTTCACTGGTAAAAGAATCGTTGCAACTCGAGTTGTAAACATAAATTATTTTTTCCCTTTACTTTTATTGTTTTTTTCTGTCAAGTGCAAAGGAAAAAACGGCCTAATTTAATTAAAATTCATATTAATTAATGGATGTTATAATTATTAATAAAGTAGAAAAATATAATTCCAACAAATAATCACTGTAGAAATATATACTAATCATAATCTTGTCAAAAAATATAACCCCGTTTCTGTGTGCAGGTTGTACAACCTGTACGACTTCCCCGTATTCAATATATATTAATCATAATCTTGTCCAAGAAATATAACCCCGTTTTGTGCACAGGTTGTACAACCTGTACGACTTCCCCACACTGAAGAGCTCATGCTCGTACCTGCGCGGGTGCCCGCTGGACCAAATAGACCGGGCCATCAGCCGCGACATGCCCGAGCTGCTGGCCCGCTACCGTACCCTCCTCGCCAAGGCCGGCGTCTCGGCCGATCTGTCGCCCGACGCTGATATCTTCGGGGAGCGTCCCGCGCTGTCGCCCGTGCCACACTCCAAGACGCTGTAGAAATTCCCTTGGAATTTAAACGATCGAGTTTACGTGGATTTGTCTTGTACACACAGAAAAATTAATGGGTTGTAATGGCCTAATAGTGACACATTTTCGTAACCACATGACGAGCAGAGAGCACGCGTACACTGATACGTCCTCTTATAGGCCAGACTGGGTCAATATGACTCACATAAGGCGAAATGTGCAGCGCTATTTGGACAACGTCTCATTTATTTCTCTGTGTGGAAACTTAAGCGAAATACGAAATGTTTCACTCGAACGAGACGGATTAAAGTAAACACCTATCTGGAGATGTAATATTTCAAAGTGATTTGTATTATTTTCATTATTTTATTTTACTTGAAAGCGTAATCCGATTGAATTAGATTGGTTCGACCACTCAAGCTCCATTTAATGAAGGCAAACACTTGCTAACAAAATTATTGTCGTAGTTTTTTGGTAAATTGGTGGCACAGAATTCGAGTTTTCCTCTAAATCAGTGAACGCACACACGCTTGATGCTTCTTAGTATGAATGATAGTTGATATAAGTAGTGAATCAATGTTTACTTGAAGCCTGTTGTAAAATATGTTATCGGCATTGAGATGTAGATAGTTATGCGTATCCTAATTAGTAATTAGTATCCTATTGTAGGTACGAGCGCTTCTTGTTTTATCTATTTAATTGTTGACTTAATTTCCGTGTTAAATTTTTACGGCTTAACTGCGAAATATATTGGACATGCATTCAGAGAATTGAGTGAGGCATATACAGTTTAGCATATATAGTTTAGCATATATAATAGCATATACAGTTTTTGCCCGTGTGTGGGTCATCTTGATTCAGTTTGCCTCGGCAAAATGCACATCATTTATACGCTAAGGAAGAGTGCCAATATTTGGACAAATGGCCCGTTCATTTTCTGAGAGTGTCTCAATGTTATGAAATATATTACGCATAGTAAATCCAACATATAATCGTTAAGTAAATTAATTAACCAACGTTTACCTTGCTGTTGTATAATTTAGCATTAATATCATTCTGATCATTGATTGCAAATAAGCCATTTATTGATTCTTGTTCTATTGACCTCTTCATTGACCGTTCAACTACCTGAGAATGCAAGGTATTCAGTTAACCTGGTACAGGAGAAAATTGAAGCATTTAATTCTTAGCACTTTTTTAACCAACGGAGATGCCTTCTGTTTTTTGCAGAACAATATTTTCATGCGCAAGCTATAATCAATGAACGATTATAATGATCAATATTTTATTTTGATGAAGAAGTATTGAATGATATCTTGTTACATCCAATAGGTATATGATGAAAACAAAAAGGTAGAGACTAAAATAGCTTCAGACTAAAGCAATGTGCAAATTTTTCATACCTGTTTTTGCGTATGTAATATGTTCAATATGGCAGATTAGGCACTGATGGCCAGCTCTTTGTTAAAAAAATTAACTATAGATGCAGACCATTACCACCATTGTGTTCTTTCCCAAATTTCGTCTGAAAATATAGTTTTTAACCCATGTTGTGTCCTGGTNAGAGAGTGTTTATAGCTCGGTATGCATTTTAGAATAAAAATCAGGACAGAGGTTTCGGACGTAACCGTGTACCGTTTGTTGCGCAACTGGGCTGAAAATTATATATTATATGTTGCGCAACGGGGCTGCTTTTGTGTAGCGTAACTGTGCTTCTAGTGTGTTTCGAACTGTGCTGCTAATGTGTTGCGCAACTGGTTTGATTATGTATTGCGCAATTTTTCTGCTCACAGTTGCGCAATTTTGCGCAACTGTGTTACTTATGTGCTGCAACCTCCATGTTTAGCGTCATTTGTCAATATCGTCGTCGTGACTTGAGAGGAATCGTCGAGCGCAGGAGTGGACCCGACACGGCCTATGGGTCAAGGCGGAGCTCGAAAAAAGTATCCCGAAAAAAGTCCTATACACTCATTTAATTCGAGCAAATGGAATCAGCGAACGCGAAGAAAGCGTTACAAACTCAGGCTGAGCAACGTATTATTTACCTAATCCCAAGGACTACTACACACAGGACATGCATAGCCTATGTCCAGCCTCTGCTAGCAGAGGCGATCGCCTACACTATGAAAATGCTGGTGTTTTATGTTTAGCGTCATTTGTCATGTTTAGCGTCATTTGTCATGTTTAGCGTCATTTGTCAATATCGTCGTCGTGACTTGAGAGGAATCGTCGAGCGCAGGAGTGGACCCGATACGACCTAGGATCAAGGCGGAGGTCGAAAAAAGGATCCCGAAAAAGTCCTATAGACTCATTTAATTAGAGAAAACGCAATCAGCGAACGCGAAGAAAGCGTTACACACTCAGGCTGAGCAAAGTATTATTTACCTGATCTTTAAAATGCGTTTTACTATAAATTTGTATATTCCTTAACTTGATCAGTCAAACATTTTCTCAATCGCGAGGTAAAAATTACCGAAAATATTATTTTAGCATTTAAATCTAACAACACTTACGGAAACTCCTTGTGCAGTATAATAAAAACAAAAATGATGAGAACGCCACATTTGGGTGATTTATTCCTTCTTCATTTGCAATTTTTCTAAAAGGACAACAATTATTTCGGCCTTTCCAATATCACTTAGAAAGAACACGAAGAGATACAAAAATTAAACCAGTCATTTTTTAGAGTACATTGAAACACAACCATATCTATCGAGGGCTTCTGACTCACGCAGCAAACTGCAAAGTCCATTCATCATTGATTAGAGTAACGTGAAATATCAGATAGAAAGTAAGCTAAAAGATTTATGACAGTTCTAAGCGTAAGAATTGTACCACCACTGCGACATTATTTCTTCTGTATCAATCATTGAAACACAACCATATCTATCGAGGGCTTCTGACTCACGCAGCAAACTGTAAAATCCATTCATCATTGATTAACGTACCGTGAAATATCAGATAGAAAGTAAGCTAAAAGATTTATGACAGTTCTAAGCGTAAGAATTGTACCACCACTGCGACATTATTTCTTCTGTATCAAAACGTGCACATTTAAGTATTTTACTTCTTGTCAGTGAAAGTATGTACTTTTGCGAAACATTTTCAAATGACCCGAATGGAATTGATAGTTTAGAAGTTTTCGCCAATGAATCAAATGGCTGGCTACACGCAAACTAGATTACGTACAGTCCGTCTTTTCAGGTCGTCCTATTTCTCAACAGCTGTAGCGATGACTCATGCCACTTCACGTTAAATAAAGTAGAATATTATTGATGTAACATCAAATAAAAATCAACTTATATGTATCGAGGGAAAGACTTCACATTAAACAGGAGACCATTTTTTCCATTTGTTACTTTTTTGACTGAAACACATATACTGTATGGCATATTTCTCCTTTCGTTTACTTCGTTCGGGAATTGTACGAGGATATTTTTTTTAATTGTGACCACGAATCAATAGTTTGATTCTGACTCAGTCTAATCCATTAGTCTGCGTGTCAGTATAGGAGCAATTGAATAATTATTTCGTACCTTGTTGAACGCTTAGCAAAATAACGCTGAAATTATTTTTTACTCATTGCATTGTCTCCAGCTCAGTCTGATCCGTACATTAAGCATATTTCGCTTCATAAACTTCAAATATAACAATATATTATTGATATGGTCGATTGAAGACCTCAGTTTCAGTTTGCATATGAAGTCTAAATTCCGGCAGTTGAAATTGTAGTCGTTCATTTGCGATTCCAGCTTGTCTTCATTGCTGATCAAATACATATGCAGGCCGAAAAATTGTTTCATGATTTTATAGCAATGGTTAAATGTATTTATGTTTAATCATCCGAAAAACTTGTTTATTTCAGCTGCGGTGGTTCGGTAAAATCCGCTTCACATAATACCTTTAACAAGAAAGTCATATATGTGATATTATGACATCATGACTGCTTGGTAAACGTTACCTTAATACATATTACATTAGCCAGAAGTTAATGTTAATGGCANGGGAATTATTTGACGTACGCCAAATATTTTTCTCGTCTTCACGGACCCGTACCAGGAATTACATCAAAGGACGGATTTGAATTACGGAAATCATCTCAACGGGAGGTAGAACATTTGAATATGAAACTTCACTTCATATTTTTTGACCTTGATTGAACTTGGGTTTTCAGACAATGAACAATTGATGAACATCGTTTAGGATTTTGACATGTAATTTTAGGTTCCCACTTAGTCAATTCTTCAATTTGATGGGCCTCTGCAATAGATTCCTTCGGTGTATCAAGAAAGCGTTATAAATATAATGTTCATTCAATATATAAATTCTATAAATTCTATGCCTAAATTCTATATTAAAATTCTTTAAATTCTATACATCAATTCTATAAATTATTTAAATTTTATATTTAAATTTGATTAATTCTATATATAAGTTCGAAAAATTCTATAAAGAAATTCTATAAGTTCTATATATCAATTCTATAAATTCAATATTTCAATTCTATTATTTCTATATATTAATTCTATAAATTTTATTTATGTATAAAATGCATAAGCAATAAAACACTCACACCCACGGACAATGCAAAGGCGGCTCGGCTTGGGATTGACGTCTACCGTCAATACAAGACAAACAGTAAGTCGCCTTGTGACTGGCCAAATATATGAAAAAAACTTATAAAAGAATGTGATGTCGTTTTGGATATTATACAGATTCAAGTAAATTCTAAAATTAAATAGCCTACATTGGAAGCTTTTATTCACAGCATAAAATACACTTTTAAAGATATATTAAAAAGATTATTAAATAGATTAAAGATATATTATTTTTTTGTCAGCAGGTCCACATTATTAAATTGCCACCTTAATAATAGACCTCATTGCTTTCTATTTATGAAATTTGAACATATCGGCGTTCATAGGTGATTAATTAAAGGTAATACTGTAGATATAGGAAGTAAGTTCATTTATAAAGCCAACCAATCACATAAGTAGTATCATGAACATTTCGTGACGGTATAATTTAACTATTAATTTTTTATAGGTCGAGTGTGGCAGTACAGAATCTGGCAGAACAGAGCGTACGTAGCAGTACAGAATCAAGTTGGTAAAGTAAGTTTGCTGTCCTTATATGTTAAAAGACGATGAGGTTTTTTCAGCGTGATATTTCTTCACTGAGGTTAGAATCGATTGTTGAACTATGTGTGTATCCAACTTTTTTGTTAACAAGTACGATTTTTATGTCTACAGTTTGTGTGATTCCCTTGCAACCATTCGAATGGTTGAGTTTTGAATTGACGATTCAAATTGTTCGAGATTTTCGTCAAGTTGCCACAGAATATTGATATTTATAGTAACTTAAAAATGCAGACACAGCATTATTTATTACACATTATCGGTCATTTAAGTGACTAGCACGCCGCTGGTATTTTAGCATACATTCATAAACTTCATTTTGTAATACGCATTATATGAAAAAAAAGAGAATTTCATTCTTTAATACGCTATTTTGCGTTCATCGTACCGAGCGAAATGTGAAGCAATTATGAAGGTCAGGTCACCACAGTTACGCAAAACCGGGCCACGGTTACCAAAATCATGTTGTGCTGCTCAGAAACAAAATTATTATAATTTTTAATAATTTAACAATAAATAATTAACATCAATCAATTTTGTTATTATAATTAAATTATCATTAATTGATCATATAATTAGTCATTTCTTTAATTTAACTATTATACTTAATTATTTATTTGGTTAATAATAAGAAATATATAATTGATAATAATAAATAATTAATATAACTATAATAAATCAATTTCAACCCGACAACTTGTTCTTTTCGCTATATCATGGGGACAAAGGTCACCATCGCAATGGTTAAGGAGGAAAATTTTTCCATGCCGCCATGCATGAGATTTTGGTAACGCAAGCGCTTCAATTCTCACGCATCGATTTTGTTAGTGGCCAATTTTTTTTAGTGTTAGTGTTTAGTGTTTTTAGTGTTAGTGTTTGGTGTTTTTAGTGTTAGTGTTTGGTGTTTTTAGTGTTAGTGTTTGGTGTTTTTAGTGTTAGTGTTTGGTGTTTTTAGTGTTAGTGTTTGGTGTTTTTAGTGTTAGTGTTTGGTGTTTTTAGTGTTAGTGTTTGGTGTTTTTAGTGTTAGTGTTTGGTGTTTTTAGTGTTAGTGTTTGGTGTTTTTAGTGTTAGTGTTTGGTGTTTTTAGTGTTAGTGTTTAGTGTTTTTAGTGTTAGTGTTTGGTGTTTTTAGTGTTAGTGTTTGGTGTTTTTAGTGTTAGTGTTTAGTGTTTTTTAGTTAGTTAGTGGCCAATTTTTTTTGTTAGTGGCCAATCAATTTTGGTAACGCAGGCGCTTCAATTCTCACGAAAAAAAAAAATCCAACTGATAATTTAAGACAACCACTTTTGCATTGGTTTAAAATACCAAAGGTTAAAATGTTGTCATAAAAATTTGATAATCGGTACAATTTATCCTCTTGACACCACTGAATTAAAGAGCGCAGGATAAATTGTGTCCGTGTTAATAGCAGTAAATCCAGTTACACTATAAACCTCGATAAAACAGTGTTACTTCGTGCATTTATCGACCATAAGAAGCCGTGAAAAGTCAATCTATCATATTACAATTTCTCTGTTAAGTTCGTAAGTTGAAGTGATTGCTTTCAATCAATTCTGAATCGTCCATATATTTTTCAGTATCGACGGATCTCGCTAAAGGATTCAGTAAAACTTCTACCGAAAAATTCATATTATCAGCAGCGAAGTTCGCGATTTTCAAAGAATTTTCTTCAACTGCGAAGTGCCCTAAAGACTGAAAATGTGGCGACCTATGCTTCTGGCGTTCGTTATGTTCGTAAATGGGGTGAGTGATTACGTTGGGTTCGTAAATTGGGTGAGTGATTACGTTGTGTTCGTAAATTGGGTGAGTGACTACGTTGTGTTCACAAATTGTGTCATTGATGCATGCCAGCACTAACAATATTCAATTACTAAGCAGTAATGCACTTTATTCACTAGCTAACCTGTTCCTCTTACTCTGCCTCACATCCAGATAAATTTGTACATAATATTTCGTTGATGTTGCCAAATTTTAAGGTGAATTGTGCATAAATGAACAAGTTCGGAGGGATTTGATATATTCTATTAATATAATTGAAGTTTTTTGATGACATCCTCCATACTATAAATAATTCAAATGATATTTTCATCAGGTTCCAGAAGCTGCTTCTCAAGGACTGGAACCTCCAACCAAAGTAATATTTCAAATTGTTATCTGTAATTACGTGAAGACCGAAGTTGCGATAGCAGTTATTGCACAATATGTGATATATTTCGATATATCATGAGAGCTTAATTTAGGGCTATATGCATATGTTATATTGTTTGAAAGGTCTTATTATTCAAATTTTTATTGTGCTCAGCATTTATTATCAATTTTCTTCTATTAGTTACTCGCAAAATCCCGTTCTCTGGTTGAAGTGCTCTCTTTAACGCATCTTTTCTGAACGTCCATGATATTTAAAAACAATAAACCCCGTGCTCCATTTGAGGTGCTGGTGCCAGTCAAGCCCCCCGGGCTGGGGACCTGCCGTCCCCTGTCTGCTGTGAGCGTCAGGTTCAGGACGGTGGTGGCCCCCAGAGGGCATGTGTACAGGAGGAGGCTGGTGAAGGTACAACACGTCGGGCAACTGAGCGGTGTACCTCTCACGGCCACGTCGCTGCCCGCGTGCGCTGCTGCTGCCGAGCAAGCAGGTGCCTATTTTTGCATTCCCGAACAAGAATACTTTTATACTACAAGTATAAATGAATTAATTTATGAATGAATGAATTTTATGAATGAATTTATGAATGAAATGAATGAATTTATACTACATGTATAAATATTACTACTCCCGAACAAGAATACTACAAGAACAAGAATACCGAACAAGAATACTTACCGAAAAAGAAGGATTACTTGATATTAAGTTTGTTAAACCTATATCGGGCTAATAACAAGGCAGAATGGTGAGAATTTCGCGAAGCACTTAATGTAAAAAATAAATATATCGTGCAGTTCATCCTGAGATTTCAAATTAGTCGGTGGAATTTAAAACCTGTTGCTTATTTAATGCTGTTCTATTCCACGAATTCCATGTAGCTGGTACTTTTAATACATTGACAACTCTTAGTCAGTAGTCTCATCTGACTTGGCTACTCCAAATCACGAGTCTCATATGACTTGGCTACTCGCAGTCAAGAGTCTCATCTGACTTGGCTATTTCAAGTCACGAGTCTTAATGACTTGGCTAGTCCTAGTCACGAGTCTAATATGACTTGGCTATTTCTAATCACGAGTCTCACATGACCTTCTTACTCTAAGTCACGAGTTTCATATGACTTGGCTACACCAAATCACGCGTCTCATATGACTTGGCTACACCAAATCACGCGTCTCATATGACTTGGCTAGACCAAATCGCGAGTCTCATATGACTTGGCTACTAAGTCACGAGTCTCACATGACTTGGCTACTCCAAGTCACGAGTCTCAAATGACTTGGCTACTCCAAATCACGAGTCTCATATGACTTGGCTACTAAGTCACGAGTCTCACATGACTTGGCTACTCCTAGTCACGAGTCTCACCAGATGTTGACTGATCACCCTCTTGCTGGCGCAGGTTTAAACACATTTGCCTTCGACAACACATGTACGGGATACGTGCAGAGCATCTCCAGTTCCTACTCCTGCGACGTCGATGCGGCCGAGGGCGTCGTGATGTTCACAGCAGACAAGTTATTTTCTCCTAGCATTTTCAGTGGTAAGTCGTTCATACATTTCATCTAATTTTCTCTCAGTTAAATATTTAGGATTTTTCTGCAAAATTCAAACCGTATGATAAGCATTTATTTCAATGACACTTAATAGAAATTCTTAATGACGCCATATATTCAGTAAGGTTTGCAAATCTCTAAACGAAATTAGCAAAATTTCCGAACATTATTCCAGCAATTTGCTTTAATACTCAACGCCTGCACAAAATAAATAAAATTGTACCTTACAACTTTCAATTTTCAGAACCCTGCATCACAAACTTGACAGTGACAGCCTTCAACGGCTCCGGCATCTTCGTGAGTTGGGAGTCTGAGAACGCGACCTCGAGGACGTTTGTGATAGAAGTGGAGGGCGATCCTTCGGGCATTGAGATCCACGGTGCCAACCAGGCCTTCCTACCCTTCAGGACTGCGGAGTGCACGCCCTACACGCTCAAGGAGACAGGAGCCTCGAATAGCTCATGTGGCATCCTTCAGGGCAACATTCCTGCAAAGAGTGAGCCGTTGTAATAATGATAACGAAGTTGATATGAATTATGCAACATGAATAAAAAGTGGCGTAAAATAAAATTTAAATTATTAAATTCATGCTAATATCTCTTCATTTTAATGAAAACAGCAATGAGTACCACTGATTAGATGTTGGTATAGACTATTGAAAGACAGGTTACGCGATCAAACAGATTGCACACGCTGTAGCAAGTTGACACGAGATTTTAATGTTTTTTCATGTCTTTTGCTGCAGAACCGAATTTCGACTCATTCACTATATCAGCAAGACAACTGGCGGAGACGAGTGAGGTGTCTTGGGAGTCTCTGTCTCGCATCGACCCTTGTGGACTGATAACCTACTTCAACGCCCATAACTACGCCTACATTGGAAGCGACTATTCGCAGTACAAAGACTACAGAATGCCCACCGCGGACCTCCATTATGTGTTCCCTAATCGCAACTATGATCTGACTGTCACCGTCCCAGCTACCGGAAAAGTCCTTCTTGCCCAATTCGGTAATGGCTACAACATATTAAATAATTTGACTAAGGCAGTATTCTAAATATGACTAAGACAGTATTAGGCGAAAATAAATGATAAGAAGTCTGCACGAGAGAAAAATTTACACTTACGTTCATTTACTCTACGGTGATTATTCGTATATATTCAACAGCTTAGTTTGTTTACACAATATTCATAATGATTGATTCGCAATTTTTTTCAGAGGGCTGATGATTGAAGTTGAAGTAATGACTGTAGTGCGAGGTCGTCATTGTTATCGAGCAAGGCGCTGACCTTAAGAAGAAAGCCAAACTCTACGAAATTCCTCATTTCAGCCAGTAACACTACACATGCAGACCTATCATGATCAATTAGTTTATAAAGGTTTTGTCTCTTGCAAAACGCATAAAAGTCTTGGTATTCGTTGTTTTATTTTTTTCCTTAGTTGCATCTCCTCCAGCATCTTATCTTAGTTGTTACAGAAGACGAGATAATAATTGACATTTTGTTATCGGCGAATGATCCCTTCAGGCAGATTATCAAAATTCACGTGGTATTGGTTGGATAATTAATTGTATAATTGTATAGTAAGCTGAAAAATAAGATTGTCAATCTATACAATTACAATGGACCAGAAAAATTGCGATATATGCAAAATAATGTAATTTTTATAAATTCCAATTCAAATGAGTGTCTGTGATCAAGATTCGTGACTCATCTGTATATCAACATTCAATTTAAAAAACAATGTAAATAAGCGTAAGTGCATTTACATATATATTTATTTATATATTAGAATCCTCCCACGACGCGTCAAGATATGTTAAACCCTTGTAAAATTTTTATACAAATCCTGCGATTTCGTGCCATGAATATCGTGGTGTACATTATTAAATTGACTCACCAAAAATTACACGAGCAAAGTATCACCGTTAGGNTTCATTTCGATGAGTTCAGTGTCTGTCTCTTATACACATCTAGATGTGTATAAGAGACAGGCCTTATACGTCGTAAACAAAGAACACATAGAAAAAATTATCACAACTTAAACATCACCCTAGATCCAAATTGACGCATTTGCAGAGTTTCACCGACCTGCGCTCATTAGTTTGAGAGATATTTTATGTTCACTGCAAATTTAAAAATCTGTTGTAGAAACACCGATCACTTCTGCGTATAGCCGTATAACTCACGAATGAAACCAAAATTGAAAAATTTTACACGAGCTTAACTCTACCGTTAGGTTAGATCATTAGGAATGTACGAGTACCTATTTTCTGATTTTCGTTCAAATCTGCTTAGTGTTTTAGAAAGTTGGAAACGATGGTGAAATTGAAAAAATAATCACGATCTAAACATTAACATTAGGTTCTAATGAACGCATGTGCAAAGTTTCATCGAGCTGAGTTCTTTAGTTTGAGAGATATTTTATGTTTACTAAATCTTGGAGACCCGCCGTAATATTGTCCGAGAGGTCATCGAACCACTAACGCTACCTTAGAAAATATGTTCTACTAGTTGTGCACATTTTTTATTAATTATAATTCAAAAAATTGTCGAGATGTTGACACCGTCAATCGAGTACCCTATTATCTTACATGTTAGACTAGATAAAGCTATGGAAAAATATATGTTCAGATTTGAAATGCCTAGCTCCTTATCGAACCCGGTGGAAGTCTAGTAGCTTCTTCAAACTATAAAAATTCAGTCGCGGCTCGCCAAGTAGATATATTCCATACTAGTGTAACTAGCCTACTAGGTATATAGCTAATAATCATAGTGGCAAAGCAGAGGGTTTTTTAGACTATTCCTCAAGTTCATTTTTGATTCCTATAAGTAGACCAGTAAAGTATTTTGGATACCAGAATTTTCATACATAAGAAATCTCTTAAAATCTTGAGTAAATGAGGAAATTAAAAATGAACTGATTCTAAAAAATCACTGGTTTGCCACTATGTTAGGTATGAAATCTTACAGCTCTAATCTAAAGTATTTTTGTTTGATTTAAGAAATCATGGTATTGTAAATAGTACATACTAATACATATGATAAACATGTCAT
Organism: Hyalella azteca; assembly: GCF_000764305.2. Taxonomy (NCBI): domain Eukaryota; kingdom Metazoa; phylum Arthropoda; class Malacostraca; order Amphipoda; family Hyalellidae; genus Hyalella; species Hyalella azteca. Next base: position 30,132 of record NW_025937253.1, on the reverse strand, counting down.
TTCACAAAATTTTTTAATTTCCATAGTTAGTACCGGTACCTATTACCTAACATGCTGGCATGCTCAGGATGCTCATGCTCTTTCCAAAATATCCTGCATACCCTATCAAAATTTGGCGAGCCTGGCAAGCCTGAATTAGGAACCGCCTAGGACTTGGACCGAACGTAAATCAGCTTCTCTATGTCCGCTTTTTGGTCTACATTCCGATCCCCGATTCAGACGGCTACCAGAGCCTGGTGAGGGAACTGAGGGGATTCTGCCAACTCTTACCCTACTCTCAGGAGACCATAAAGTCGGCCAGGAGGTTCTGACTAGACGCTGATTGCGATCAGTTGGCCAACTGACCCAGAATAACTTTGCGCCGAGTGTAGTGACTATTCGGCCGAAGCCTAGGCGGTCCCCAAATTTTGTTAGGGTAATGATTAATGAGTCAACCCAAATTACATAGTGTCAAACCACGGATTTTTTTAGAATCGGTTCATTTTTAATTTCCTCAACTACTCTAGATTAAGACCAATTTCTTATGTATTATAATGATTGTCTTCATTAAACTTTGCTGGTCTCCAGACCGTCTCCTTATACCTAGGGCTCAACAATGAACTTGAGGTTGAGGAAGAGTCTAAAATAGTCTCTACTTTAACACTGACCTGTGAGTGTTAACTGTTAGAGATCGTATAGTTGCTGTCACATCTGAGTGATCTGACTGCATTATAACTGTGTTTATTCCTAAAAAAAATGTAAACAATACATTATCACATGTTCTGTTGCCTCTCTGTTCACATTTGCCTCTCACAAATTTGTTCAGGCTCTGATCACATTAGGTTTGAAGTTCAATCTAGATCTGTTATTGTGTTTCAAGCACCACTGTGACTGTAAATCTGTAATAAATATATATCAATTAACTCACAGGGGTGTTGAATTAGTATTATATATATAATTATTGCATTGAAATGATTGAATAGATGTGTAATTTGTAAAGATATTTTATTATTTTAAACCATTCAAATTGTCATAACATTAATATCATACTTTCAACTTACTTGTATATCATATTTTTCAGCTTCCAAACTTGGCTTTAATGTCATTTAATTATGCTCATTTAATTCTTCAGTGCTGACCACCCATCATTTCTTTTCAGGGCACTCCCATCAAAAGCCTCGTGCCATGTGGAAATCAATCTGTAAGTGATGTATTTTGTGCTAATTTTATAACTGTCTTATGAAATGAGCATTTTTTGTTACAATTTGTGAATATACAATTTTTTTCAATGTTGAATAAAGAGTGAATGCAAAACACAGCAATTCCTTGAAGCCTTTTATTTATGTTTGGTGTGCAGTGCACTCTTTGGAGATGGCAGCTCCAAAACCATGCCCCATCTACCGCAACTCTGCACGGATGAAGTTACTTCACGAGTCATCTCCCGAATACCAAACATTCTGCAATACCTCTTCCAATGCTCTTGAGTCTACTAAGACTGGAGCTGGTTGTTCATCTGCACTTGAATCCAACATCCTCAGCCCAGACTATGATGATACCAGTCTTGCAGATATTAATCACAAGATAACCCAGGGCACCACAAACCCAAGCTTCAGTGCATTTGTCAGCAAAACTAAAGACCAACCAACTTATACTCGATTTTACTCCAGTTTAGATGAAAATCCGGAGCTAGATGATCCTCCCAACTTTGTGGTGCCCCATGGATATGGGCTGGAGTATCATGGCTGCCTCACTCGAGCCGAGTGTGAGAAAGCCCTACTACATGATGGGGAGTACCTGGTCAGACAAAGTTCCTCTAGGAAAAATGCTGACCATCTTATTTTGAGCTTAAGGTAAGCCTATCATATATTTTTCCCTACTCTTCTGATGAGCCTTAAAGATCATATTAATGATGTTGGCCTCTAATACCATACTCTCTTACATTAACTATCTAGGGATTTTCTGACCTATCTGTTATTTGGTAGTTTTATATACTAGATATTTTTTCCAATTTTTCATCAAAGTAGTTAGAAATCATGATTTCTATGCCATTCATTTTAAGCATCCTGTAATTTTCAGATTTGATGGAAAACTGAAGCATTACCAACTATACTATCAAGCAGAAAATCAAAGCTTCAGCCTTGGCAGCAAAGATCGTGAGAGATTTGAGTCTGTGCAGGATCTGGTGGCCAAAGGTCTAGTGACACTCTTCCTAGACTCGCGCGCTGCACAGTTCCTGCAGCAGCAACAACTTTTCAATACATCAGATTTCCAGAAGCCTATTGAAGAAACTGATGAACAAAACTTGTTAAGCCAAACTCAACGTAGAAAAGCTAAGAACTATATTAATAGTAAGAAAAAAGTTCCTCAATTAAATGCATGCCTGGCTTGTGGATCTGCTGTAGATGTTGCAGTGACCAGTAACAATTCCACGACCAAAGTTTCTCAAATGTGTGAAACTTTTTCCAGTCCGTCTTCCACAGCTAATGGCACCTTGAAAACAATAGGAAATCATGCAACATGTAAAAAATGTACCCCTAAAGACCAATTATTTTATTCAAAAAATCAAAGCATCAATTCGAATAAAAATGAAGAAATCTCAATTCCCATATCTACTCATGATGAGACAGTCAATCAGAGTGTCGAAATAGAATCAAGCTTTGAACTGGCTGGTGGGAAGTCAGATAACTTGTGTGATACTTTCCCTGAAGAATCAACCAAGTCTAGTGATGCAGTGGTTACTGGTGTTGATGTGAAGTACTCGGAGACACCATACTATGAGGTGACGCGGAGCCTCAGGCGCTATCATGATGGCCAACACAAGCTTGCAGAAGATGCAGCCAGCACCGCCATGCTTGCTACATCTTCTGACAAAGAGAAGGTTAGCCTTCAATGTTGTTTAGAGTTAGTTTAAGTTCTTTGCATGACATTTAAGCTAGTTAGTTGGTTCTAGTACCTACTACTACTATGGCTAGTTAGTTGGTTCTAGTACCTACTACTACTATGAGACTTCAATGATAAATGAAATTATGCAGGTCTGATATTTTCGTTTTTCATAGTTATGATACAATAATATTATTTTTGTGAAATATGTGGGATACTTTATTACTAGCAAATAATTTAATCCAAGTATATGACTTTCATATTTATCAAAGTTGTTTCTCTGTTGTGTTTTGTGTTTACTATAACATGTTATTATTGGTTGCAGGGAATTATTCCGTCCAAAAGTGGTGCAGATGTTACATGTTCAAGCAAGGACATCCACATCACTCGGCGCATGAGCAAGTATTGGATTTTTGGTGGCAAAAAGGATGCAGCAGGACAAGCTGGAGACGCTCCAGATGACGTCACTGGCATCCCTCATCAGTTCAAAGTACACAACTTCCACTTCTCCTGGTGAGCTTTAAATCGCGTTCTGGGAGTCTTCTTAATATTTTTTTAATTTCAGTACTTCAACAAACCTGTTGAAGAAACATTTCAGAACAAATCTCAACCTGTCAGAAAAATTCGTGTTGAAGATTTATACTACCATACTCTTAACTTAGCTTAGAATATATTCGTTGCTAAGATTAGTTTTAGCCCTTTTGCGAGCAAGCACAATAATATGAAAAAGTCATATTTCTGAAACCAGAAAAGAAAATGTGCAACTTTAATATATACCGTACGTATATGTATATATGCTCCTATGACTTTTCGAAAATTTTGCACAGTGGAGTAAATTTCAGTTGAAGAATCTATTAAATGCAGTCAACATGCTAAAAAATTTTTAAATATAAATTCAAATATTTAAATAAAGAGTAATGATCAATTGAATATCATCAAGTTAATTTAATTGATTGAATAGATATTGCTACTGTAATCTTTTTTAAAAAACGCGAAAAGAGCATAAATTTCTTTGCCCAAGTCAATACCTACTCTCATTTATATGAATAGTTACATTTCAATCTTTCGGCTTGGTAGGGATGAAGCCATGTGTGTATGAACAATGACCAGATAATGTTAATTGGTATAGAGACTTGATAACAAAGCCTCAAAACATAAACTGAGGTCGTGGTGTGTATTTTTGGGAGGCGATTTGAAGTGATAATTTACAGTAACTTGTTTGCTTATGGGTTAATGAGCTATTATTGATTTTTGCTTGTTCATTAAGACTAGTTGCTGATTCGTATCAGTTGATTATGATGATTTGCACATTTTCAACAATGATTATGTTGAGTCATTGATTGACTAGTAACTTGTCTCCATTACTTCAGGTGTTCGATCTGCGCGCACTTCTTGTTCGGCGTGCGTCGTCAGGGCGTGCGCTGCGTCACCTGCAAACTGGCGGCGCATCCTTCGTGCGCCCGCGCGCTGCCGCCTGACTGCGTGCCACAGCTCGCCCAGCTCAATGGTAGGCGCTGTCAGGGGCGCTATTAATCTCAACCTTCTAAAGTTTTTCAGTCTGAGTTCTAGGCTCAAGCGTCACTGTAGCGCATAGGTTAGTGACGCTATATGTGCAGTGAAAGCAGCACCGAGATGAGAGGCGCTAGCTATGGATTCTAGCCTTGGGAAGCTCGGTTCATTTCAGTGAACTCTACTGAACGGAACTTCATTTCGATGAGTTCAGTGTTGCTGGTGGAGGGCACTGGGTCGTCAAAAATGTGGTGCATCCAGCATTGCCTTGGGTTGGGTTCCCTAAACAAACTCTGGGTAGGCGTACCTGGGGGGGCCTTATGGTCTTAAATCGCTAAAAGAGCTGAGTCTGAGTTATAAACAGCTGTTTTGAAGTCCTTGTCTCTGGCCTCTGTTAATAATGTGTTGCTGTGCAGCATGTGTCGCCTGTGGTGTGATATGAGAACTTGAGAGGCCATTTCACCTGTAGCTTGTCAAGAAGTGATTTATGATTAAGTGCCACTTGATTCGGAGTGACTTGTTACACTGATAGGAAGCATTGAATTTCATCATAATAACCATGATCATCTTCGTAAAGTCTCAAATTTACATTTTATTGGTGAAAACGCAGAGATTTTTGTGAAGGAATGCAGTTCTTGTGTAGAATTATAGAGAGAGCTTTGCTTAGAGAATTATATTCGTAGAATTATATACCTACGTGTTCCAATTACGTGTTACTTCCAGGTATATTTGGCAAGGACTTATCCACGCTGATGGGAACAGATCCTTCTGTGGGCGTGTGTGCGGGAGCCTCGCTAACTCCTCCCCCCCTCGACCTCTCACTGGTAGGATTTTTCTTGTATCCTGCAATATCACATGTTAAACTAATTAATTTTTGGATTACTTGAACTTTTCTATCACCGTGTTCAGTAAAAACTGTCACCAGTGAGCTTTTCTATTTAATCATGCGATTCCACATGTTAAACTTCTAGATTTTTCATTTCTGGAATTTTTTAATATATCTGTAACTAATAAATGAAGTAAAGCTAAGCAACGATCAATACAGCAGAGGAGCTTGCCTAAGTTTGTCCCGCCCATACCTTCACCTCACAAAATTCTTCTACAAGTCTGCACCCTACAGCAGGCGACCGTAGCATTCAGTTTTTGGCTTGAACTCACATTTGAACTCAAGAAAACCGTCAAATCAGCTATCTTAAAAAGTATACGAGCTTTATCGTTATAGGAGCAATAAAGGAATAATGTGTTCACTGGCTAACATACTCTGCGTGTTTTTTTCAATTTTTTTTTGCTCTTACTGAAAATTTGTATAGGCTGATTCAACTCGATGGCAGTCGTCCATTTGATCACACCCAGCATTACTTAGATCTTAGCTTTACTTAAACTCAGCCTCAAATATCTCAAACTTTTGAAATTTTGCCTCAAATATCCCAAACTTTTGAAATTTTGCTTCAAATATATTAAACTTTTGAAATTTGCTTCAAATATCCCAAATTTTTGAAATTTTGCTTCAAATATCCCAAACTTTTGAAATTCAGTGCGCCCTATNAGTAGTACATATCGTAACTATATAATTTAATCGATATTCAGTATTCGTGACATGATATTATTTTGATTCACCATCAAACCGCCAGGATAGCAATAGAAAAAGGTCAGTAGTACATATCGTAACTATTTAAACACCTCTCACGGTGTCTTGCACCAGCCATGCCAAGACTCCGACCCCCACCCAGGGCGTCAGGGCATATACTTAAAAAAAAGTCAAGAGATCGTAAGTTCATCAGGCAATCATTGACGGCGTTTCAAGAAAAATCCACCAATCATAGACAAAAAAATAGAGCGTAAGTACTTACGTTCACTTAGCGAGTTTTGAAAGTATGGCCCCAGGCCGTCTCCCAGCCGAGCAGAGCACCCTGCCGAACCAAGACCGAGGCGAAGCTAAGCCTCAGGCTCTCGATCCCAGCAGTTAATTAAATCGATATTCAGTATTCGTGACATGATATCATTTTGATATCGGGTCTTGTACATTGACGAGGTTTATTGTCCATTTATTGGTCTTTGTGAATATCTAGTTATTATAACATTTGTTGTAGTAGCTAGGTTGCAAATTTATTTAGTCTTTTTGCCTTGTGTTAGACGGTAAGCTAATAAAGGGAAAAAGGGAAAAAGGGAAAACATTTGTTTATGTGAACAGTTGAGTAATTTGTAAATCGTAATTTATTGAAATCATGTCTAAATACTATTATCTCTTGAGCTTGACATCAATGCTGTGGCTGGCGTGCTGAAGCTCTTCCTTCGTCAGCTTCCTCTGCCTCTCATCACAGCTCTCTGCTTCTCTGTTCTCCTGCACGCCTATGGTGAGGCAGCCGCTCTCACCTCCTGGCCATGCTAACATAATTTACTTCTTCTGAAGCTCGTCAAATGAAACCCAAGAAAAAGAAAAATTTTGCTAATTTTTGAACACCATTTATTCATCGAGTCTGATGAATAAATCCTAGAACTTTTCACTGCTGGATTACTTAAGTAATCCAGTCCATTATTTAAGTAATCCAGTCGACGGAATTTGAAGAAATATCGGCTTAATCCATTTTAGATGTTTAAGGGAAACTAAACTATCTCGCGCCGAAATCCATTAACACATTCTATCCTTAGTCACGCTTAGTAATTAACTTTATTTTGTTGCGCAATTGTTGGCCTAATACTTATATTAGAATATTAAGATGTTGATGACTTACAAACGTTCGTTAAATTTTCACAAGCTAATGAAATGCCAATGGAAGAAAAAAAATATGTTTATTAACTTTATTTAGAATTTTCGCGTCGTTTCTGTTTTATGAATTACATGCAGAGGAAGCAACTCTCTAGATTAATGAAATTTTTAACGTTCATCAGAATCTGAAGAGGATGAAGAGCAGCTGCAGTTACTACAGTCTGCCCTGCTGCTGCTGCCTGCAGCTCATTACCACACGCTGCTGCTGCTGCTCCAACATTTCAATAAGTACAACTTTTTTTTTTTGTCTCAAGAAATAATTGTTTAGTGCTCTTCTTTCCCTCCTAAAGGTATTTGTAAGCAATAGATTTTTTATAGTACATATAATGGACACTGAAATTTCAACCCTCTAAATGATGAACAATTGCAGTTATGTACATCTGAGCTGTACCTACAAAGCTTACTCACATACACGTAGCGACATAAGTACACGAGCGTCCTTATAGTACACTTGGTGGCCTATTTTTCGTCTCTGTCTAAAAAATAATTATCAAGTTGTCAATATGCCTGTCAGTGTTATGTTAATATGTCTCTGTCAGTGATTGACTGACGGAGTTACGATCTTCCCAATTATTTATTTCTCTCATTACGGTCCTAGATCTCGCTGTCCACTGCCATCCAATATAATATATATTACACGCAACACTCCATGAGAAACGCGACAAATTTCTTTAATGTGTTGCTCGGTGTGCAGAATAATCGACGAAGGCGCCGTGAACAAGATGTCAGCGACGAGTCTGAGTGTCGTGTTCGCCCCCACGCTGGTGCAGCACGACCCTGCCGCTGCACTGCTGCTGCATGCGTCCCCTCCAGTGCACAAGCCTCCTGTGCCTGCAACCGTGGGGGATGGTGAGTGAGCAGTTGTCATTAATGGGTCGGTTCTTTTCACGCGTTAACAGAATCACACAAATTAATCTCATTTGCATTGTCTACTGTCAATATTTGCCATAGCAATTGAGTTGCCTTCCTTCCCTATCCGGTGCACAAGCCTCCAGTGCCTGCTACCGTGGGGGATGGTGAGTGAGCAGTTGTCATTAGTGGGTTGTGTAAGCTGCCTCGTTTAACACATTTGTCTACCCTCACGACTCGAAGGTGGAATTAGTCGAAGAACCTATACTCGGCAGTTCTCTGTCTTGACTGACGCTTCTCGTCCTGTCGTAGAGCTATATCCCGTTCAGTGAGTGACGTCGTTACTGAGAATAGACAAAAGAATGAACCTATCTAATTTCGGATGGCTGCTATCAATGGGTCAGCTTACAGTTGGTTGTTTTCATGTATGAATAGAATCACTCCAATTCATCTCGAATGAATTGTCTTCCGTCAATGCCGATAACCTCGCCATAGCACTTAGGTCACCGGCTTTCAATAGAAATGATATATTTTATAAATAAAACTAAACCTCATCTCTCTAGCACAATCAAAACAGCTCCGTTGTCATTATGTGGTTATCTAACCCTGCAAATCGTAGTTTTAATAAGTATTACACTGTTTTTGTGAAGAGCGGCGACGTAAGTGCAGTGCATATCTGCTGAGTAGCAACTTATGTGTCTATTGACGGTAAGTTTTTCGCAAAATATTTCCCGTTTTTAGCGCATTTTCTCATTTATGAAAAAATGCACTATTGTGCTCGCCATGTCCGTCTGTCCCTCCGTGACTTCATGTTTTCGTCGACGAGAAAATGCGCTCTCTGTCACTCACTGCAGTGAGTACTGAGTTATATTTTTTAATAAATGGTCAGAATGACCATAATACTATTTCTTTTCTTTAATAAATGTTTTTTGCCCACCATAAATTAACATATCCAAGTTTGTAGTAACTACCCTGTGTTTGTAGTGTCTGCAAATGAATTAAACTAATTCCAAGTGTTATGTAGCGAGGAGGTACGAAGCCTTAATTTTGGCGGTGCCCTGCAGAGTCTTCCAGGAGTGCGGCGGTGGCAGCTCGTCGTCACCTCGTCACCTTCATCGACGACGAGCCCACGATGCTCTGTGACGCCATCAAATCATCGTCCCACGTCGCCGAGATCGTCGTATCTTCGTCTCCAGCGACCCAGGAGTCTCATTTAGAAGAAGCAGAGTCTTCTCATTTCAATTCTTCTTCGGTGACGTCGTCGGAAATTATTGAGAGAATCGGGCCGTCATCAAAGCTTAATAACGATTCGCTTTCATCCTCTTACACTCCTTTTCCTGAGCCGTACAGCCACCTTAACGGGCCTGACGTTAGTCATGAACTGCCAAAAAGGACCAGTTCATCGTCGCCTAACGTACTTGTGAACAACACGACTTGCATCCTGAAGGACACAGTGATGGAGAACTCTGCCCAGAACACAGTGAACAATGGCTTATCTTATGAGGAAACTCAAGACTTGGACAAATTTAATGGAATCAAGGCTGATCACAGCACCCATACCAACGGCTACCCGCGACCTTCAGGTGGTCACAACAAACCTGAACCTCCCTCAGTTCCGTATACCTCGGCCAATTTAAACGCGGGTCTCACTGCTGAAGATGTAAGAAATGTCAAGAATGTGTCGATCTCATCGCCTTTGTCTGGAGCTGACGCTGGTATGAGCAGCGTCAGGAGATCACCTGACATCTGCGGTGCTACGAGCTTGAGCGCCAGTTCGTTCCTGACGCCCGATCAGCTGCTATGCATGAAGCATGCCGCCCTCGAGCCTAAAGTCATCGAGATGCTCATCAAGAGCTACAGGAAGATATTTTAGAGTGCAAAGTGTTGTGGTTGGTGGAACTTATAATTTGAATCTCGCCAGAGAGGCTTTTAACTATTAACCGTCCAAAAAAACTTTCTTGATAACCCTGTTCCAATGTGCATGTTAGTGGCATCAGCCGGTCTAAGGTCATGCATTGCATTAGTTGAAAATGTGGCCAAAGTTGTAAAATTTGCCGTGTACCGACTTGGGAAGTCATTGAAACACTCCGGCAATTGCTGGTAATTTTACTTTTTTTTTATGAATAGAAGACTATGAACTGAGTGTAAAGTAGTTTTTTCATGTTAAATTCGTCGCCTGTAGTATAATCTAAGGTTATATCTATTGAATCCTAATTGAACATTTGTAATATTGTGCACTTGAAAATTATTTTAGTTGTAGCTATAAATCTGGGGCCAAAGTTATTGCGATGCTCAAAAGATGCTCTACGGATCTGTTAATTGGCCACTAATGCTATTGTTGACGTGGAATGCTGTTCCATCTCGTGCGTACGATGCTGCCCTAGAAGCCTAAAGTTCAGCGAGATGCGTAGCAAAGAATATCTCATGTTCTCAGTAGGTAACATTTTTGCTTGTATTTCTTGTATAAATTTCTATTATCTGATTTATATCTCCGTAAAATAGCTGCTCGTGGTTTCACTATTTCCGGTGTAGAATAGGATTGCTGTGCCGTTGCAGTCTGACACGTCGGAGCCTCGTCATCAACAAGCACTTATTGTAGCTAATTGTTGGTTGGCGCTGAACGCTTAGTGCCACAAGTAAGCTTTTTACTGGAGAACGGCTTTTTTATTACTCTATAATCAAAACTATTCTCAGAATAAGCTGTTTCCTGCTACAGTGTAGTTCATTACTATGATAATACTCATACATTAGTTTAAATATAAGAACATTTTTTCGAAGTAATTTTTAAAATTAAAATGAATATTGATGTTTGATCTCTTTTTCTCATAGGTAAAAATTATTATTGATAGTATACAAATCGTAGAAAATACAAATATTAAATTTGTTAATTACCATGTTCTCGTCCTCTGCACGTGTATGAGGTTCTCAGTGTATGTTTTCAGTAATTTATGAATGCTCTCATCCCTAACTTAAGGATAATCTATTGTTAACCTCTTGTTCTTCTATATAACTTTATCGCTTCTCTTACAAAGACTGACATTCTATGCATAGCATTTATGCGCGTATTATAATATATATAATATTATATAATATAGGTATATATATGATGGCGCGTAATATAAATGCGTATTTCAAATGTGCGTGTCGGTGCCGGTAAAGCAAGACACGCGCGTGTTGCATTTGGGGGTCACTGTGCTGTTGATTTTTGTATTGTTTTTTGTGCAGCGTTATTGCCAGAGACGCTTAAGGACGGCGTCTACCCAATGCGCGTCAAACCTAATTTATTGGAATGAATCCTGATGTTTCTGGACCGCAATTTTTGGGATTTAAGCAGAAAGTGTCTACTGATAAGTATGGATATAGCGGTGTGGCTAGTGGAGTGTGCGTGTTGATATTGTTTACTGGCGATGTATGGCGGTGTGGTTGCAAGTCAGCGTTTGTGTGTTGTTAAGCTGCAGGATCCTGCGCAGTGAGGATGCGCAGGGATCCTGCGCATCCTCAGGGATGTGCAGAGCTGAGTTAGGTTTTCTATGAGGATCCCGAGGATCTGCGTTATCGTTTGCTTTTTACATGACTGTTGCTACATCTGCTTGAAGCGCGCGTGTATAATGCGCTTAAAACAGAGGTTTCACGCCAGCACGTCCTCTGGTGGTGTATGGATATGGCGGTGTGACTAGTGTGTTGATATTGTTTACTGGTGGTGTATGGTTGGTGTGGTTGCAAGTCAGCGTTTGTGTATTGTTAAGCCGCAGGATCCTGTTGGGATCCTAACAGCAGAGCTGTTAGGTTTTCTACGAGGATCCCGAGGATCTGCGTTATGGTTTGCTTTTTACATGACTTGCTACATCTGCTTGAAGCGCTCGTGTATAATGCGCTTAAAACAGAGGTTTCACGCCAGCACGTCCTATGATTTGAATTAAAATTTAATATCACTTCTCGATTACTCGCAGTACCGAAGCCTGTCAATGCTCTTTGTCGAGTTGTTCGTAGCTCGAGTTGTTTGTTGAAATTTCATCGAGTTACCTACATATTATTGCCTGAAGAGAATCAACATTTTTTTACAGCTGATTTGGCCTCTAAATTCGATTGAAGATGCTTTCCTAAAAGTTATACCCATTGTATTCACTTCAATTCTGGATATTTCATTTCATTTTATTATTTACCCATTTACATTGTTATAAGTTGTATCTTTATTCTGTTGATTTTAAATTTTCAAATAATGCTGACTATTCTGTCTATAATATGTCAATAACTACACTCGTATTCACTGTAATTTTGAGCAAAAATGATTTTCAATTGTTTCAGTTATGGAAGCAAAAGATTGTGTTTCTATTAATTTAAATGCCATTTAGCTTTTATATAATTTATTTGTTCTCCGATTTTTAAAATCATCATCTGACAGTTTCTTCTAGATTTCCTCATTAAAGAAGCTCCATTCAAGACACTTGTTGAATTCAACGTCCGCTTTTTATTTTTTTTCTGTCGATTTTCAGAGACCTATTATCCTGTATCACATAAGTCTCTGACTGTAAATTTATTTCTATTCAAAGTTTCATTAATTCTCCGTGTCTATCTTGCGCGTAAGGGTACGCACACAGTGGAAGCAAGTTTGCCCGCGCGGGCAACCTGCTCCAACCTGCCACAAGAATGAACATAGGATAAGAATGTAAGTGTTCACAGTGAAAACCTGTACGAATAGGCTTCTGTATTCTATGGTTACGCACACAGTGGAAGCAGGTTTGCCCGCACGGGCAACCTGCTCCAACCTGCCACAAGAATGAACATAGGATAATAATGTAAGTGTTCACAGTGAAAACCTGTACGAATAGGCTTCTGTATTCTATGGTTTCAGGTGCCAGCCTGAGCAGGTAACCAGCACGCTGGCAACCTGCTTTCACTGTGTGCGTACACTTAGCTCTTGTCTGCATGATTGTTTACATGCTAAGTCGTGCCTTGCATGCTGCCTTAACGAACTCCTACGGGGGCTGTACGCCGCGCCCTGTACAAATCAGCGGATTATGTACTATTGTATTGCCAGAATATTAGTCGTGTTATTTCGCGTATTTATTACCTGCCTAAATATCCCTTACGTCATCGGTGGTATGAGACGATACTAAAAGTCTTGTAACACTTGTCTAAATATTGCTTATATAAATGCTAACAGTTCCGTGCCGCGTCAACTGTATACTAAATGTCCTGTTCAACTTACATGAATGTTCGCTTTGTTGTTGAATTGTTTGAGAGAAGATAGTGAGGTGTCACTATAGCTGACACGGTGTTCATCTTCTCTTTAAATTATTGATAAAATATTTAAGATATCTATTACTACCTCTAATTACTTGCGTAGTTGACGTAGTCGTATTTATTCTGATCTTTTTCTCATCTGTAGATCTACTTTCTAAGTTTCAATTCTATATTTACGATTCTTATGAATGCTTCAACATTCATGTGTCTGCTCTCACTCCTTCTCGGAGTTCCTTGTTCATAAGAAATCCTTTGAAGTTCGCGCCAATAAAGAACTTTACTGAGACACGAGCGCCCCACCGCGGAGACAGTGATGTCTGACTGCGGGCCTTCGTTGTGGTGTCAAGTTTTCTCCATTATCAATTCATCAATTCTGTCTTATGTATAGTAACATCAATTCATTACATCAATTATTTTCAGCCTCTCTGTCTCTCGTGCAGCATTTTACGTCTCGTTTCAGCTTTTCTTAGCGTATTTGTTTCTGATAGGCATCACCTATTCCTCGTTTGTTCTTAATGTTTGAGATTCGAATGCTGCACCTTCCATGCCAGCTGCTATCACCATCTTTTCCCTTTGCTCGATGAACGATTTTCGATGCGAGAAATTTGTGATGATCGATACCATGAATGTTGTTAGTAAGTTTTTTTCTCCCGGTGTGCGTTGTGTAATAGCTGGCAGCTAACGCATTATTTCGTGACTTGTGATTATAATAATGATATCCATGTTGGCATTGTCATCGGTGGACATACTCTCTGTTTTGTATCGTACAGTCGTCAGAGGAGACGTCTGTATCCCGTCTCCTAATACAAGTAATTTTGAACCTGCAAAATAAGCGCGTTGCAAGTTTAAGGTAAAATGCGAAATGCTTAAAGTATGCACAACGCTCGGACTCCAAGCCCAACGCTCGGGCTTTACACTACAAAAGTGCATTAGGAGAGCACGGCATAGGATGTGTAGGTGTGTACGCGTATCGTCTAGTCCTCTAAATAACGTAGCTTAACCTGAACGCTTCGAAATGGCCAAACTCATGTGTTGAGCTGTTGATAGTTTCTGTAGCTTGGCGAGAATTACTTGCTGATTTATCTGTGTTGTGTTTTAGTTCAGGTCGAACCATCGCTACGTGCCAGTATTGGTCCCTCGGAGCGGTGTTTTTTAGAAGTGCTTCCCGATACGTTCAGTTGCATTCGTCAAGTTTCTTTTACTCCAATCATGAATTCCTTTTTTTCAAATTGTTCATTTTTTTTAATTGCTGATGCCACCGCTCGTGTTGATGCTAAATTTTGACTTTTTTCCATTGAATTTTTCTCCAATGGACCAATTATAACGGAATTATATTAAAGTTTCTTTAAAATAATTATATTTAATGAATGAAATTACCTATTTTCCTGTTAATTCGAAACATGAATTATATTTCTCTTCATGAATTTCTCGAAACATGAATTTCTCGAATATTATATTTCCAGGATTCATCTCTACAAAAACGTCCGCTTAAAGCACAATTCTTGGTCCAGCTTGGCTAATATAGCTTTAATTTATCGTTAAGCTCTAATGCCAAAGAGAAACTCCTAACATTTAACTAACACGCATACTTAGATTGAATACAGATCTTTCTGGATCACGAAAATACAATTTATTTTTTACTTTTCCTAAAACATTGTGGGCACAAATTGCGTCTTCCAAGCTTTCCTTGCCCTTCGTCGATTTAATTTTCAATGTCCAAATTTATTCGAGACTATTATTAGGTTTTTCAAAGTAATTTGTATTATTAATTTATTACATCCCATAGATCGTAAAAATGGCCCAGGTTGCCCGATGCTTACAGTGTAGGGTTTCTGGTCCTGCAGCAAATTAACTTAACAAATTAATTAATTTACGAAGGATATTTGCTTTCCATTCTAACCCAATTTGTTCATTTGATTAAGCTAGGTTAATACTCATGTTCGTTTATACGATGATAACTTTATTGTTTGTAAATACTCGAGGATTGTTCCAGAATTATTTCTATTTTGATATTTTCTTTATTGCCGCTGTGAAGAATAAACTTCTTAACTATTACTTTCTTAATTATCCTCAATATTTCTAGCGACTATTGATAGACCATCAAGTGTCAGGCAGGCGCCAGACCATCAAGTGTCAGGCAGGCGCCAGACCATCAAGGCTCAGGCAGGCGCCAGACCATCAAGGCTCAGGCAGGCGCCAGACCATCAAGGCTCAGGCAGGCGCCAGACCATCAAGGCTGAGGCAGGCGCCAGACCATCAAGGCTCAGGCAGGCGCCAGACCATCAAGGCTCAGGCAGGCGCCAGACCATCAAGGCGCCGTCAGCTGACGCCGAGGCGCACAGAGCCCCTGAGGGCGAGACCTTGACGCGTGTGAGGGGCTGCGTGTGCCCTCGGCCCTCCCCAACCTGCCTCCCCTCGCCCCAGTCCCACACCTGAGGGGAGGGTGGGGCGTCAGAAGCTACGTAACACGAGGGAAATGGCGACGTAACACGAGGGTAATGGCGACGTAACACGAGGGAAATGGCGACGTAACACGAGGGGAAATGGCGACGTAACGTGAGGGGAAATAACTACGTAACACGAGGGGAAATAACGACGTAACGTGAGGGGAAATAACTACGTAACACGAGGGGAAATAACGACGTAACGTGAGGGGAAATAACTACGTAACACGAGGGGAAATNTTTTAGAAATGACATCAGCTTCCATCTATCATCATTAGTTATCAAGTGCAAAAAAGCCTACGAAATACGAGGTTATAGAGACTTCCCATTAGAGTTCAAAGATTATTTCAATCTCGAACATACTAGAGTATTGAAACTTTCAACAAAAATTACGCACATAAAAATAAATTTGCTCGTCCAAATGGAAACGTTCATTAGCATGAAACTGTAAGACAAGTCTACAGACGAGCATCGCTCTATTCCTCACGCATTTACGTGAAGATGGAGAATCAGTTTGTGTGGAGAACTGCTGGAAGAGACGAATTTGAATTTGTCTAATTAAATTTAGTCATCAGTAAACCACAAAAAATTGTTTGGCCAATAAATTGCTGAAGTTAATAATTGATTAATTTTTGTAAACTGGTGATAGCCTGCGATTGTATCACGCTATGGAGCAGCGCATTCAAGATGATCCATTCAAGTTTGTTTGTTGCATTCAGATCAATAACTTTTTATCATAACTAACTTCCCTAACAAAATTTAGACGCAGGTGCGACTTTGAAATATGGAACGCTCAGGACTCGTGTAAATCCGCTTCTCTATGTCCGCTTTTCTGTCAACATTCCGATCCCAAGTCAGACAGCTACGAGCATGGTTGAATTAATATTGTATTAATTCAACCATGGCTACGAGAGTCTAGTCCCGACTCTGGCGACCAGTGAGCGGTTCGTATTGGGGTCATCCCCGTATCTGGGGCAGCCCTGGGCTTATACTTTCAAAAATAGTTAAGAGATCGTAAGTTCATCAGCCAATCATTGACGGCTTTTCAAGCAAAATCCACCAATCATAGACAAGAAAATAGAGCGTAAGTACTTACGTTCCCTTAGCGAGTTTTGAAAGTATGGCCCCAGGCCATCTTCCAGCCGATCAAAGCACCCTGCCGAACCAAGACCGAGGCGAAGCTAAGCCTCAGGCTCTCGATCCCAGCAGTTTATTAAATCGATATTGGGTATTCGTGACATGATATCATTTTGATATCGGGTCTTGTACATTGACGAGGTTTATTGTCCATTTATTGGTCTTTGTGAATATCTAGTTATTATAACATTGGTTGTAGTAGCTAGGTTGTAAATTTATTTAGTCTTTTTGCCTTGTGTAAGATGGTAAGCTAATGTTGAAGGAAAAATATTTGTTTATATGAACAGCTAAGTAATTTGTAAATCGTAATTTATTGAAATCATGTCTAAATACTATTATCTCTTGAGCTGTTCAAAATAGAATAAATTTGTGCTCCCAGTACAAGCAAATAAGATCAGAGAAAGAAATGGACAATATTCTTCGCGTTATTTGGGACAAATCTTTTTCGATACCTCCCTGTAGCATTACTTGTACTCAGGTGGAGGTGCTGAGGTGCTGACCGAGAGTGCTGTGGCAGACATCAATGCTGTGGCTGGCGTGCTGAAGCTCTTCCTTCGTCAGCTTCCTCTGCCTCTCATCACAGCTCTCTGCTTCTCTGTTCCCTCACGGCAGCCTCCAGACGACGCAGAGACCGTCGCTCCCGCAGGACGCCAGCAGCCCTGCGGCCTCCCCCAGTCTGCGGGAGGAGATACGGTCACGGGGTAGGAGGATACGGTCGGACAGGGGTATACGGTCAGGAAGGAGGATACGGTCAAGGGGAGGGGGGCTACGGTCACAGAAAGGGGATACAGTAACGGGGGATACAGTAACGGGGGAGTGGATACGGCCACGAGGGTGAAGGATACGGGTACAGGGGAGAGGGATACGGTCATGGGTTAGGGGATATTGATTAGTGTAGTAGTAAGGAATGTTAATTACGGTGTGATTTGGGGGAGAATGCGAACAGCGAGATATGGGGTGAAGTGGTTGTTCTCGATCATGGGGTAAGACTCTGGTATTGTTCAGGGTAAATTCAAAGCGACGCTCTGTTGCGGGTTGCGGGGTATACAGAGTGTCCCAAAAAAAACGATCCTCAAATTTGAATGGCTGTAACTCGAAAAGTAATAGAGTTAAAAATTTTTGAAATATCAGGATTTGTTCCTTATGTCTTTCTCCATATCTCCACCAAAAATCAGACAGATCGATGTAGCCATAAGCGTTTGATAAAACTTTCAGTGACATGTGCTAAAATCGTGCTTGCGCAAAGTTTTAGTAAGATCATTTTGCATAATCATTACGATGTCTTGACATTTTTTTCTTTTTGCTGTTTTATTTTTTGTATCTTTTATGAGACAAAAACATGGCAATCTTTGGTGAGAGGCAATCATGGCAATCTTTGGTGAGAGACAATCATGGCAATCTTTGGTGAGAGACAATCATGGCAATCTTTGTCTCTTATACACATCT
>NW_025937253.1:1320-10951 GCF_000764305.2 Hyalella azteca | reverse complement strand
GCCAGTAACTGCAGCCCTAGCAACAGCCAGTAACTGCAGCCCTAGGAACGGCCAGTAACTGCAGCCCTAGCAACGGCCAGTAACTGCAGCCCTTGAACGGCCAGTAACTGCAGCCCTTGAACGGCCAGTAACTGCAGCCCTTGCTAGACGTATGCTAGCATAACTTAGCTCCGGTCACTTCATACTCCTCAGCAGCTATAAAATCAGAATCAACAATAACATCAGCAATATAAGCAGCTAGTGTTATTTTTTCTTAGTCGACTTGGTTTTTTATTTTTCTTAGTCGACTTATTTTATTTTTTATTTTTCTTAGTCGACTTATTTTATTTTTTATTTTTCTTAGTCGACTTATTTTTTTTTATTTTTCTTAGATGGCTCCACGTCGTCAAATGTCCCAACAATCTGACATGCCTCGACACCGCGGACCTTTGCAGAGACCGGACAGATTTTCTAACCTCGGCTGTACCAGAGATACCAGCACAGGGTGCAGAGCAATAATAACCATGCTACCTGGTACCCTGCCCTACCTACTGGTATACTAGTACCAGGTGCCTATTTTTCTCTAGATGCCCATTTTCCTACATAACCATTTTCCTAGATACCCATTTTCCTAGATACCCATTTTCCTAGATACCCATTTTCCTACCTAAATTTATACCAATCATCCTATGGTAACTGGTACTCATCTTGGTGGCAGCTGACCAGGGCCGCCCCCCTCCCCCCACTGGGGGTGCGCCACAGCCCCACCTGCGGGGGGCAGCGTAGCACTCAAGAAAAACTAATACAAATTTATTAGAATTAAATAGAGTAATGACGTATTTACTATTATTCCCATTATGTCTAATCAAAATAGTCGTCATAAATCAAAATATAGTCGTTATAAAAGTCCTTTCTAAATAGTCTAATCAAAAAATTATAAAATTAGCACTAATCTAAAATTTAACAAGTTTCAATGTGTTTTCATTGTTTCATACGCACGTATTTCCTTCAAAAGGTGCATTAATTTAAGTGTAGAAGCAGGAAAATTATTTAGATGAGAATAATGAGAATCTAAATGAAAATTCGAATGAGAATCTAAATGAGAATTTGAATGAGAATTTGAACGAGAATTTGAATGAGAATTTGAACGAGAATTTGAATGAGAATTTGAATGAGAATTTGAATGAGAATCTAAATGAGAATTAAATAATATGACCTTGCCGTCGTGACCTCCAGTAACGAGCAGAGGTGAGCTAAGGGCGCAGAGGGCGCTGAGTGGGCCCTGGTGGGCGCCCGTGACCCGCCACAGCTGCCGCCCACTCTCCGCCCCCACTCCACTCAGCCCACCATCCTCCCACCCTGCACACCAACCATCAATTATAATTAGCTCATATGATGATCTTGCATTTAACTCAATATTTTATTAAATATTTTTCCTCATGTTTCCAAGTAATTATCTTCGACTTTATCATATTTATTTATTTACATGCTTGACAATAGAGAATGAGAATGCATATTATTTTCCGTCTCTCTTTTCATATGTCATTTTATTGAACACTTATTCCATTATACATTTTTTTCGTCAATTAATTTAGTAATAATTTAGTATTAATTTAGTATTAATTTAGTAGTAGATGCAGGAAACTCGCCGTGCGTGTGTAGAATTTAATTGAAATTTACATTTAACTCTACGGACTCACGAACCAGCATTTCATTTACTTTCTTCCTTTCTGCTGACGTTTGCATTTTTCGATTGTTATGCTGGCTGAAAAATCCCCATTGTTCATGAATCTTTACTGTTTCGTAAAGTCCTGATAGGAGTAAATCTATTGGATTATCGTTGTATGGGATAGAGGAACGATTAATAATGTTAACTTCACTTAATGTCGGGTTGGTGTATGTATATTGGTATAAAATTCGTAGCAGCGGGTGGAGTGTTTAATACGTTTAAGGTTTAAACCAGTTTGAATTTAATCTATGGAAGAACTTATTCCAATCACAAAGGGGTGTTAATTCAACTATATCCGATTATTTTACTAAACCGTATATTACAAACAACTACTAATGTTTGTAAAATAAAGTTGTAGCAGCGGGTCAAGTGTGTAATAAAGTCAATTTCAAATTTAATCTGCAACTGAACTTTTCTAATCATAAACGAGTCTGATTATATTCGAATACAACACACTACTATTACCATTACACCTAATTTAACGTCTGTGTCACTCGCCTGCCAATATGGTTGAGCGGTCATGCGTGACGTCACACGCGAGAGCAACTAGTCCGTGGTGAGCGTGGCGGAGGAGTTCTTGGTGGGTTGCTAGGCACCACACGCGCACGCCCCCCACCCCCGCCGTCACCAGCAGGTGGTCTAACCCTCTGGGGGAACAGCAGCAATAACTTAACGTAACTTAAACAAACGCGGAAAATGTATCAGCTATTACTAAAAAATACAAACTCGTATACCTAAATTTTTGTTATCGATATCTCAGATAAGGAAAAATATGCACTGCAGAACGACCCTCAAATCTTGATATCAGAGAAGGAAAAAATATAGAACTTAAGTCCAAAGTATGGTTTTCCTGGGCATTGGTTGATGACATCGTACACGGCACGATGCCGTGTCACGTGTCGTATACGATGTCATCGTGGCACGACGACATCGTACACGGCGGTCGTGCGGCTCACCTGGGGAAGGCTAAGTCGTGCACGGCGCTCGTACAGCTCGTGGCCAGCAGACGCGAAGGCGGGACATCAGCACGGAGCTTACATGTCGCGGCTGCGATAGAATAAGGATATCGTGTAGGGATGGATGATAAAGAATGATAACGAAAAAGACAGGGATGATAAAGAAGGATAACAAGAAGTCAAAGGTAATAGAGGAGGATAACAAAAATACAATGATGATAAAGGAGGATAAGGAAAAATACAAGGAAGATGAAGAATGATAACAAAAAGTCAAGAATGATAAAGGAAGATAACGAAAAAGACAAGGACGATAAAGAATGATGACGTAAAGACAAGGATGATAAAGAAAGAAAACAAGAAGACAGGGATGCTAAAGAATGATAATAGAAGACAAGGATGATAAAGGAGGATAACAAAAAAGACAAGGATGATAAAGAAAGGTAACAAGAAGACAAGGATGATAAAGAAAGATAACAAAAATAAAATGACGATAAAGGAGGATAACAAGAAGTCAAAGATGATAGAGGAGGATAATAAAATTACACGGATGAAAGGAAGATGGCGAAAACGACAAGGACGATGAAGGAGGATATTAAAAATACATAGATGATAGAATAGTATAACAAAAAGACAAGGATGATGAGGATAACAAAAAGACAAGGATGATAAAGGAGGGAAACAAAAAGACACGGATGAAGGAGGATAACATGTAGGCAAGAAGGATGTAACAAATTAAATCTCAGAAAAAAATTTAACTGGAAAGCTTGGGCTAAAGTCACGACCAACAAAAACTTCGTTACCCTAACTAACCAGAAGCAACAACTCTGATTAAACTATAACAAATATATGTTTTAATAAGTTATACGAAAAATTGTTTTAATAAATTATACGAAGAATGACCGCACCAAGAAGTAGATAATTAAAATCAATAATACTAATGCATTAAGTCAAGGCAATAAATAATCAGCAATAGGAATAAGATAGCTATAAATTCCTCGAGCTTACAATACGAGGATTACATTATCTCTTAACAGCAATACGAAGACCAGTGCTTTGCATCACGTCTCTGAAGACAACATACAACAAAACATAGAGTTTATTGCACGCTCGCTCGTGATGTCATTCCTTCTGAAGGAGATATCCTCACACTACATTTACTGTCTAAAAGATCTGATGAGTTCATACCAAATCCGCTGTCTCATAGACACGTGATATACCCATCCAACATCCGATATCATATTGGCTATAGTTACAAACCCTGATATCTGAAGTTGAATCAACGTTAATTCAACGTTTTTTTAACGTCATTTGCCTTGTGTGATAATCATCAGTTATTTTCCAGTGCTCAATTCAGTAAATTTGCAATTTATTTTTATTTCGAAGACGAATAAATATGCGAGAAAAGCATATCGCGTCCGGGCAGCTTATCGGCGAGGGAGAAGATAGCGCCGGCGCAACCCTTCACATCCTGTGGTGGGTGAGGCTGGAGCGATCGTTGCGATGTAATGGTTATTGTAACTGATGATGATAAGAACCATCGTTTGGTGATAAGGTGGTGGTAACTAATGATGATAAGAACCATCGTTTTGGTGATAAGGTGGTGGTAACTAATGATGATAAGAACCATCGTTTTGGTGATAAGGTGGTGGTAACTGATGATGATAAGAACCATCGTTTTGGTGATAAGGTGGTGGTAACTGATGATGATAAGAACCATCGTTTTGGTGATAAGGTGGTGGTAACTGATGATGATAAGAACCATAGCATAGGTGATAAGGTGATGGTAACTGATGCCGATAAGAACCACAGCTTTGGTGATAAGGTGGTGTAAATAAAGCATGGACAATTTTAAATTTATATTATATTATAATTTCAACGAAAATAGCTCTTATGTAGAAGTGAAGGGACTGAGCTCCTGTCTAAGCAGTTATAGACAGGATGATACTTGACCGCAAGACAAGGTAGTGGGTATCACAGCATGGAAACAAGTTTGTTTATATAATGTATCAGCCGAGGATATCGCGAGGGCGCGGCGTCCCTTGGTAGGCATCATGCGTGCGCGACGCGTGCCTACATAAGGATCACAAAATTCACCCCAAAATTGTTATTCTCAATAATCGTCACGCAAGTACGTTCAGTTTGCTCCGCCGACGTAGGTGACGGCCGCGACCGTGGGCCAGCGGGGCCAGAAAAACGACCGCGCGGAACTTCGAGTTATTCATTTCTCAACCACTCGTACAGTATAAAAAAAACTCAAAATTCTACAAGCAACGGCCATGCCATATTTGTACGATCAACATCATTGCTACGACTGTGATTTAACCGTAAAACAACGTGAGAGACAACAAGACGTCAAACGATTATAATGCAGGCAATCAAAATATTCATGAGCGAGCCTGCGCAACTATTTCCACTAGTACGGTCATCAGCACAGTACGGTCTCAATCATGAAGCAGCAGCAGCTGCACGGTCGCATTCAGCATCTGCAGCAGTACTGCAACGATCTATGAGTAACATCATCGACTATGAATCATAATTGACTTTCCCACTTAAATTGCCCGCAATAATGATAGGTTCCTCATTGCCCATTACAATGACAATTACCCACTGTCCCTATGAATGATAGGTTCCTCTTTACCTATAGCCATAATAGGCTCTCTACTGCCCATTACAATGAGTAAACCACGTAATGGTAGCGCGACTCACGATGCTGAGAGGCACCACAGCCGGGGGCGGCGCCCCCCAGAGACGCGTCTTCTAGCAGCTCCCGTGCCCCCAGGAACAGCTGTTGCATCTCACAGGCGCTCGTCCCCACCAGGAGGGTGAAGCCCTGCAGGCTCAGTGACGTCACGGGGGCACCCAACTCCACCCGCCATAACTGTGCATATATCAATACTTAATATAAATATTTAATATGAATAACTAATAGCAATAACCAAATATTATTAAACATATATCATTAGCCTGCTTAAATCGAAAGTTGATCAAGAATTTGAAAGCGAAGAATACGTCCAGTGAATTCAACACTTCTTCTTTAGTCAAAACATTCCTGAGACAAGCTCAATCATCTGTTTAAAAACTTTACAGAATACTAGTACAATCTGTAATGGAAATCAAAATATAAAAGATGGATCTCTCGTGTATATTTGATGATACATCTGGTCTCTGAAATGTTTAAATTGATTATTTGGTTAATATACTTGTATTCTTTATACTTTTAAATTCTTGGTGTATAAAATATGTAGTTGTTATAGTTTATTCAAGCACAATTTCGAGCAACCATCATAAATTGTCTACATGTTTTCAGTAAACAAATTTAATATGTGAGCGAAACTGCCTTGATTTTATTGATGATTCAATGATACTGAAATCACTATTGAAGTAAAACTTAACATTCCGCCAAAAAATTAGATGATGCCAGATAGTGAGTAATGTTTGTTTCAAAAAAGAAGCAAGAAACCGGAGATACAAAATGAATTTTCTTACTTCTTGCATAAGAGGCTTGGTAGGATCCCTTGGTCTCGTGATCTTAAGGGATCCGTGCTCCCTAAGGGGGGGCTGCTTGTCCCCCGCCTCCCTCACACATCGCAGCCCCCTCACCGCCCCCCTCGTGTCCCCCACCACCAGATCACAGCTCGACAGCGCCAGCAAGCTCGTCAGTCCTGATAAGATATGCTATAATAATAAATATAATTTGTTTAGTTTTTGCGATGATAACAACTTAGTAACCAAACTGGCTAATTACTACTATAACTAATTAATTACTAACAAATACTAATAAATAAATTGTATTTAAATTTATTCATATAGGTAATTTTGTTTATAACTAAGCCCACATTATTTTCCAGTGCTGAATTCAGTTAATTTGCAAAATAAAGATTTATTTATTTATTATTTATTTGAATTTTATTTATTTATTATTTATTTGAATTTTATTTATTTATTTTAAGTCTTAAAGATTCATGGAATTAATAACTGTTAGTAACATGTAATTTTCAATATGGGGGTACAGGGGGACACCCACCAGGGGAGGGGGTGTGGTGGGGGGCTTGTCTCCCCCCTCGGGGGGTCATGACGGAGACAAGCACAGCCTGTAGAGGGGGACCTGAGGGATGACGTCATCATTGTCACACGTGAAACTCTTCTACCTCGTTTTTTTTAAATATCTTCTATCACGACTAATATTACTGCGGAAAAATGTATTCCTCATTGATTACATATGTCCTTTTCGGAAAAAGCACTCATCAGTTCATTGAATTAATATTTATGTATGCTTAGATAAATGTATATTTCAGTAATATTTTAATGTTATAAATAAGAGATAGCGTCACCGGTAAGCCTCATCCTGATGACGTCACCAGACGAGGTGGCCGCCAGTAGCTCGCTGCCGTCCACGACCTGCGGGAGGTTCGTACACACGGACACTAGTGGCGGCCAGTAGTGTCGGCCAGTAGTGGCGACCAGTAGTGGCGACCAGTAAAACTTTCAAATAGTAAGTGTGACAAATTACCTTGCCGATGATCTCGTGTAAATGGCTACTGGGTTCTTCTGTGGCCAGTAACGTCTATACACGGGGCCAATAGCGCGGTATATAGCGGCGGTTAGTATATATGAAAGTTGTACTGGCCGCCTCCACTGTCTCCGTGTCCAATTACCCTGATGATTTTGTTATCAGTCATCTATTCGAACACAAATTTAGTCATTTCTCGTGTCCTGTTCAACCAAAGTTACCGAATCAAATGAATTTAAATTCTCAATTATTTTCTAATGATTCCCATAGAATCAAATTTCAAGTAGAACAGCAAAAATATCGATACAATGTCGGTCTGAAGAGACTTAAGACTTCATTGAAGAAAACATCAATGTAATTGAACTACGGAGAAATAGAACAATATCAACGTATAAATGAAAGATGAAGCTATAGAATAAAGATATTATGAATCCATAATGCGGTTGCATAATGTGATGTGACTCACATGAAGATGTGATGTGACTCACATGAAGATGTGATGTGACTCACATGAAGATGTGATGTGACTCACATGAAGATGTGATGTGACTCACATGAAGATGTGATGTGACTCACATGAAGATGTGATGTGACTCACATGAAGATGTGATGTGACTCACATGAAGATGTGATGTGACTCACATGAAGATGTGATGTGACTCACATGAAGATGTGATGTGACTCACATGAAGATGTGATGTGACTCACATGAAGATGTGATGTGACTCACATGAAGATGTGATGTGACTCACATGAAGATGTGATGTGACTCACATGAAGATGTGATGTGACTCACATGAAGATGTGATGTGACTCACATGAAGATGTGATGTGACTCACATGAAGATGTGATGTGACTCACATGAAGATGTGATGTGACTCACATGAAGATGTGATGTGACTCACATGAAGATGTGATGTGACTCACATGAAGATGTGATGTGACTCACATGAAGATGTGATGTGACTCACATGAAGATGTGATGTGACTCACATGAAGATGTGATGTGACTCACATGAAGATGTGATGTGACTCACATGAAGATGTGATGTGACTCACATGAAGATGTGATGTGACTCACATGAAGATGTGATGTGACTCACATGAAGATGTGGTGTGACTCACATGAAGATGTGATGTGACTCACCTTGACGTCCGTGAAATTCCGCTGCACCAAACCGAGCGCCACAGACACCTCCTGCAAATGCAGCCTCGGCTTTCTAGAGCCACTGCTGCCACTGTGTCTGCTGCTGCCACTGCTGGCACTGACGTTGCCACTGTGTCTGCCGCTGCCACTGCTGGCATTAGAGCTGCCACTGTGTTTGCTGCTGCCACTACTGACATTGATGCTGCCACTGTGTCTGCTGCTGCCACTGCTGGCATTGGAATTGCCCCTGTGTCTGTTGTTGCCACCACCAACTTTAATGCCACCATTGCTGCCACTGCCACTTTTACCCTCCTTCACCTTGTGCCTTCCTTCGTCATCAGATGTTATGTTACCAACACCCGCGCTTGAGCGTCTACTGACGCTGCTGATGCTCCCATCTCCCCTCGGATAAGCTCCTTCTTCAAAGGGGCACGTAATACCACCCTCAGGAAGGGCGTGGTCTTCCTGTAGAGGAGCTGAGGCTCGCGACTCAGTGACGTGTTCGAGGCAACAATGCTATTGATCAGTCACAAGATGAGGTGATGTTAGTGATGCTATGGATGCAATCATCAAATATTTATAATAAATAATTGTGAGATGTCATGAAAACCACAATATGTGACGTTATCGGCGACACAATCATGTGATATTATCGTGGCAATTATTTACTGGTTTGAATCTTATATATGATATGAATGAAAACTTTGATTATTCGAATTTTTAAAATGTTTTTATCATGACTGAGACCTCGTCATGTGAGGTTTCACATGACAGAGACCCCGTCATATGAGGTGTCACATGACAGAGACCCCGTCATGTGAGGTGTCACATGACAGAGACCTCGTCAGTGATGTGTCACATGACAGAGACCTCATCATGTGAAGTGTCACATGACAGAGACCCTGTCATGTGAGGTGTCACATGACAGAGACCTCGTCATGTGATGTGTCACATGACAGAGACCTCGTCAGTGAGGTGTCACATGACAGAGACCCCGTCATGTGAGGTGTCACATGACAGAGACCCCGTCATGTGAGGTGTCACATGACAGAGACCCCGTAATGTGATGTGTCACATGACAGAGACCCCGTCATGTGAGGTGTCACATGACAGAGACCCCGTAATGTGATGTGTCACATGACAGAGACCCTGTCATGTGAGGTGTCACATGACAGAGACCCCGTAATGTGATGTGTCACATGACAGAGACCCTGTCATGTGAGGTGTCACATGACAGAGATCCCGTCATGTGAGGTGTCACATGACAGAGACCCTGTCATGTGAGGTGTCACATGACAGAGACCCTGTC
>NW_025937253.1:0-631 GCF_000764305.2 Hyalella azteca | reverse complement strand
GAAAACATGTCAAGACAACGTAATTATTATGCAAAATGATCTTACTAAAACTTTGCGCAAGCACGATTTTAGCACATGTCACTGAAAGTTTTATCAAACGCTTATGGCTACATCGATCTGTCTGATTTTTGGTGGAGATATGGAAAAAAACATAGGGAACAAATCTTGATCTTTCAAAATTTTATAACTCTATTACTTTTCGAGTTACAGCCATTCAAAGTTGAGTATCGTTTTTTGGGACACCCTGTATAAGTAGCAGGGCCTGCGTCTGTAGTTGAGTATCCTGACCAAGTTGGTGGTCGCATCAGTGTTGACCTGCTAGGGAAAACTGCCACGGGAAATATGCGCTTACGAACGACGAGGTTTGTAACCGGAGTAGGACCGAGGACAGGATTCCGGTGATAAAGGCAAATGAAGTCGACCGAAGAAAATGTACTACATTTATACAAAATATACAGAAATTGTAGGAATGCACTAGGAAAATGTGGCACCTCCCTACACTCGGGTTCCTGTTGCGTGGTCCCGCTGGTTTGGTTCCTGACTTAGAAACTCTCTTCTCGACCTTGTGGTATCTGCCAATACTTCCAGCCAACATCAATACTGCAGACCTTGCAACGGCCAGTAACTGCAG
>NW_025937252.1:0-1068 GCF_000764305.2 Hyalella azteca | reverse complement strand
TAGATCTTGTTAAGAAACAAATCAAATACAGCTTTCGGTGCACAAATTTCTACGTTCGTTAGTATCGCGCTATAGTGATCGACCTTGAATTCCTCAGTAAATTTGTTTATAACTATAACGCCAACGATTAACAATTTGTTCTCACCAAGTTGCTGAGCAGAAACAAGGTGTACGCTGAGGATCACCACAACCAGGGCGTTGAAGGCACGCATCGTCCAAGACTGATCTGATATTTTCGGTCTTGACTCGAGTTTATTTGCTTCAGAATTTGATATACTTCAGTCTTCGTGGAGCCAATGCAAACAACGGGATCACTGCCTGAGCCTGACGCCGCGATGCTAACTACTGAAGGCTGCAAGCGCTCTCAGGTCTTATTATACATGCTATTTGAAGGTCATTAGCAGCCTGCAGCGATTTTGTAACTCATGATTATTTTTTGCAAGAACTTCTCAGCCTCATGATAACGCTTTAATTTGTCCAAATTTGGGTGAGATTTATGTTAATTTCAACTAGCACATTATATGTTGCCACAAGATGTCATATGTGACTTGCATGACAAAGAACGCGATAGACTTGCATGGCAGAGAACTTGATAGAAAATGCACTATGTTGTGCAGTGATTTCATAACGGATTTAACCTATAACGGATTTAAATTATAAAAAAAAAACTTTTTCTTCTGTTAATTGAGTTAAAGCACATCAGCTAGGTACCGAATTTCGCCTTCTACATGATCAAGTGGTGGTGCATCATGCTCAATTTGGATTGTCCAGTTTCTTGTCCCATGTCCAATTGAGCGTCGCGAAGTAAATCTCTTGCTCATGACTTCTGTGTAGTTGAAATATTGCTTGTCTACACTCTAACGAAAGCAATATTTGGTTGCATTTGAAACTTTTTCCAGCAAATAAATTACGCTCATTCTGTTTACCAGGAAAAAATTCAGGTTTTGTATCGCCAAGCTTACCTCCTCTATTGTATGGCCAAGCTTACCTCCTCTACCCTGACACCTTTTACAGCCGCTGACGACTGAAAGCCGCTTATTCTCAAGTCTGTAACCGAGTTTTTACAGC
>NW_025937251.1:0-30024 GCF_000764305.2 Hyalella azteca | reverse complement strand
CGCAGACGTCGATAATGGAGGCTTGGAAGCTTCATAATCTTTAATCTTTCCTCATAGGACTTGCCTTACAAGCCCGGAACTATCCTTGTTGCGCGTCTTTGAACACTCTCTACTAAATTTTTGTCCTTTTTCAAATTTCGGTGACCACACGACGTTTCCAAACTCCAGGTTCGGGCGCACGACAGAAACAAACAAATGCTTCATCGTTTCTAAATCTAGGAACTCGAAAGAGCGTCTGATCAGTGCAAGTCGTTGATTGGCTTTATTAACTTGACCTTCAATATGCTTAGAAAATTTCAACTCATTGTCGATATTAACTCCTAAATCCTTTTCCGTTGTCGACTTCGACATCATCACTCTGTCGTTGCAACTGTGACTTCTCATACTGTAATTTCTGTCTCTTATACACATCTAGATGTGTATAAGAGACAGGTCTAGAATATTGGGAGTCTGTTTACTTCTGTAATGGGTTGGTTTTGTAACGTGCTGGACTAGGAAGGAGTCTCTTACTGACTTCATGAACAAGGATGCTGGGTAATTCTCTTCCCTTGGAGATCAGATCAGAGAATTCAGAATAAATCAGATCAGAATAATTGATCAGAGAATAGAATAGAAGTGTCGGCACTGAAGAAATACGCCCATGGCCTGTTGCCGATTCTTATAACATAACATAAACATAACATAGTGATGTCGGCTCTGAAGTGTAGGCCTGATGTGGCCTGTCGCCGATTCTTTTCCATTTCGTGCCTTGTTCATCACTCGACTTTGTCCTCCTCCGGCCTTGACCACCACCTGCCGTGCACCACCAGGCCGCGGATCGAATCTGACTTCCGTGCATCGTTAAATTACGTAATTTTGCGTTCACCGCATCTGAGGTTAGGTTTCAGATAGCATAGTTCTGTTCCAAAATTTATCGTCCTTCGACAAGTGACCGTTCGACCGAGGGCTGGTTCGACCCACGGCCTAGATACGGACGGCTTGAAGTGTTGAAGGCTACGTTCCGGAAGGCAGGAATCATGATGGTCCATTACATCCAGGGCAGTGGTGGTCTTCGGCAGGCGACCCCGATCTTTCCATAACTGACGATTGAGATTGATTGAGATAGCTGCTGGCAAGTTGTGGTCCGTAATTTGCTAGGCATTTTAAGACTGCATATGCTTCTGCATAGCTTCGTCTAGTCTGTTCTTGAAGGCGTTCATACTCGGAGCGTCAACTTTGCTACAGGGAGGCTGTTCCACATGTCGGTGACTCGAAGCGAGAAGAAATGTTGTCATGTGATTGAAAGATTGTGTTACAACGCAGTTTTTCAGTTTATAGCCGTAACCCCTGCTGTTGGTTCTTGTTTCAAATTCTAGTAATCCTTCTGTGACCTTGTATAAACCATGAGTATACTGGTATACTTCAATGAGGTCAACACGCAGACTTCGATAACTGAGGCTTGGAAGCTTCATACTCTTTAATTTTTCCTCATATGACTTGCCTTTCAAACCCGGAATTATCCTTGTTGCACGTCTTTGAACACTCTTAACTACATTTTTGTCCTTTTCAAGCTTCGGTGACCACACGACGTTTCCAAACTCTAGGTTCGGGCGCACGACAGCAACAAACAACTGCTTCATCGCTTCTGCATCTAGGAAACCGAAAGAGCGTCTGATCAGTCCAAGTCGTTTATTGGCTTTATTAACTTGACCTTCAATATGCTTAGAAAATTTCAACTCATTATCGATATATACTACTACATTTTTATACAACACTTCTCTTCAAATTCACTTCTTGTTTGTTTGTCTGTCCGCTACAAATCTTATAATCAATATTTAACACACTTCTACCTGTCCAATCGATCTGAAATTTTGCACACTTGCGCAAAGTCGGAGACAATGCATGCATCAATTGACAGAATATGTAATTTTAAAAATTAAATAAATATATATATATATTTTTTTTATATTTCAAAACTTGTTAATTTAGAGCCGACTGGGCGCCACTCAATAGCTGGAATACTGTTCAAGTCCTCTTCAGTGAATACGCTACTGATTACTGAAGAACTGATTCAGAACGTTAGCCTTGCCCTCATCAGAGACTCGATCGACAATTCTACGGACTCGCCAGCGGACTCGCCTGCGGACTCGCGCAACTGGGCCACTCATAATTCCTTAAATACTTAAACGGATCTGTATGAATTTTGAAATATGAGTATTAATTATCGATACGCTGCCGCAGGAATTATTACAGATTTTTACATGAATTATTTTTAATTAAAACCAATAAACGTATTTTTTAAGCAACTGGGCCACTCATAATTCCTTCAATACTTAACGGATCTGTGTGAATTTTGAAATATGAGTATAAATTATCGATACGCTGCCGCAGGAATTATTACAGATTTTTGCATGAATTATTTCCTAACCTAACCTAACTTAACCTAACCTAACCTGACCTAACCTAACCTAATAATAAGTCATGTAAAAATCTGTAATAATTCCTGCGGCAGCGTATTGATAATTAATACTCACATTCCAAAATTCATGCAGATCCGTTAAGTATTGAAGGAATTATGAGTGACCCAGTTGCTTAAAAAATACGTTTATTGGTTTTAATTAAAAAATAATTCATGTAAAAATCTGTAATAATTCCTGCGGCAGCGTATCGATAATTAATACTCACATTCCAAAATTCATACAGATCCGTTGAGTATTTAAGGAATTATGAGCGGCCCAGTTGCACGAGTCCGCAGGCGAGTCCGCTGGCGAGTCCGTAGAATTGTCGATTGAGTTCATCAGAGGATATCTTTCGTTGATCTACTTTCAAATCAGAAATACCATCCTTTATCTTGTACTTCGAGCCATCGTACAAAAAGAAGGCTTTCGGGTTCTTTTTTTTTTTTGCATTTTTGGCAATATTTTCTTCGACCGTTTTTACTGCGGTGCGACAGCTTTCTTTAGCTTGATTTAGTGCTCTTGCGTATAGGTTATAATCAGCATCGCTACGAGTCCGTAAATAACGATGGTCGTCTTCCTTCTTTGTTTTCAGCTTAGCTAGAGCTGAACTGTTCATCCATTGAGTTTTTTTGGCGATTATACATGTAGAACTTGGGACCTTTTTAACAAGAATAGTTAAGATCCTGTCACTCCGTCATTCGGTCGCAGACGGCTAACAAGCTACGTGTACTAGCTGAGGCCGTAGTGGATACTAGGCGAGTTTTGTTGATAAGGCCCCTGAAGACTCAATTCTGTTCGATTCAGCAGCTTGTATAGACGTCATAAGCAAAACTTGCAAACACACGGCCGCCAAAAAACTGACTTCCAGTGAATGAATGGACCACCAAATTGGTGATCATTAAAATAATGGCAGCGCCAAAGCTGGCTACCATTTAAGTCAAGAATGCCAAAACTGGTTACCACTAAAGTGATGTCCTCCAATGGTCCCCTAGCTCGAATCTTGCATCTTGTTGATCACGCGACTGAGATGCGTCATGTCTTACAATATTTGAGCTCAACCCATTTCTTTCTTTCCAAAATTTTTGGGGTGAAGAAATAAAAATTATTTTTTGGCTATAAACTGTACTTAATTTAAAAATTGTGAAACGAGTCAAAGGAGCAAGGATACAATTTGGACTTGTGAGCCTCAGTTCAATAAAATATTATTCGAGTGTTCTGCGAGCTCATGCTGATCATTTGTCAACTGATTTTAAATTGAGTTACCAATGAGCATAAATAATATCCTAGCCGAGTACACTGGATGGTCCTAGCAGTAGATACATTATAATAAAACAAAGAAACTCTAAATTTCCGAAATCTCAATTCATTATTTACGATCTATTTTTATCTATCACTCGAAGAAATTAGTGGGCTATTTTCAAATAGCTATGACCTTTTTTCACTACTGTGGGCCGTCCGGACTCAGCTTGGCCCGGCAAAAGAGCGAATCAGTGCTTCGAGAAGGAAGCGTGTCACTATTTGCACAGTGTGACCCATTACTTTTTCTGAGTGTACTGATGCAAAACGCAAGAATATCAAGCAGCCTAATGTAAAGAAATAGTTAAGAAAGAGTTATTGGGTGAATAACTTCGGCATTGTAAAAAAAAATTATTCTACACGCGCTTAATAAATCATCCCTAATGCAGACAACAAATAAGAATTAACATAAGCCAGCTATTCAAATACCAAATAGAGAAAAAACATTTACATCAGATAACCTAACCCAGTTAAGTTAATGCCAACCCCAGTATAAGCACTAACTTGGATAAGGCTACGGCTCGAAAAGAGTACATGAACAACTTAGAACATACGAGAATGTTACAGCTTATACGAAGCGTGCAACACAAAACCAGCGCTATAATTCTATGTATTTTTTTTTTATTTTCAAGTTACTGTTATAAGATTTTTCACTTTTTATGGCTTGATAAAATAGAGAAGTTGTAGAAGTGCGCCATGGTCTGGGTATCACGGAGCAGTGAACGTCGTCGCTATGCCGAAGTATTCCTCTCCTCGCAGCTTGGAAAGTCGAAAAATGTCCGCAGTACAAGTCGTACATTATTTATGGTCCTAGTTGTTCATTATACAAAGTTAACAACTGATTTTAATAATATCCATAATCATCAACGTCGTCAAAACTGCGTTTTGACAGAGTCGCATCTCCTCTCCCTGCCGGGCTATCGCTTGTCTCGACTTGAAGTCTTGCAGAATCTTTCTTTTTACCCCGCAAGTCCAGTACGTCTTCATCTTGATCGGATGTCTGCATTATGATGCGCAAATATTTTTACTTTTCACAATTCCAGCTTCAACGCCACAGATTTTTGGCATCAATTGAATGCCGTCATTTAATGTGTGCGTCATACCGTACGCCGTCAGGAATAGTTTCGAACGTCCGGCACAATGTTCCGTCAAGAGCTGATTACTGCGGCAAAAAGTAGCCGTCATGCCCCGGCTTCAAAGATAGAATCTTCAGCCCCAAAACTATTGAATTATTATTGTAATACAGATAACAATAGCATTATGAAAAGCAACCTTAACTGGACCTCTCTACATACAAATTGTTCCAGAAGCTTAAAATTATTCCGGTTTCTTGACAACTGTATATGGGTCCCAACTTCCTAAGTGGCAGCATCTCGAAAGGATTCTAGGGAGATGTTGACATTTGATCATTACATTAGACTCGGACATAATTTCATCATTCCAACATTCAACTCGAAATCGAACACAGACTTTACAATCATTGTAAACACTGGTGACACTCTAGTGTCCAAATGGCTATCTAGAGCATAGGTCGAACGAAGCGGCATTTTATAATGTTCAAATGGCAGTATATCCTTAGTTGATGTTACATGTTAACCCTTCTCCACGTTCAAACGAGTCTATCGTACATTTTCGGAACAGACAACAGTTCGATGTTTAGATTACAGTCGATCAAACATTGTAGAAACGATTAACACCTTACAATGTTCAAATGAGTCTATCATGAACTGTATTTGGTAAGAACTGTTATTCCTGTTAGGACAGAAAAATCAGCTTATGAAGACGACTTACACCTCTTGTGATCACGCCCGTAGACATCATGTTACACATTTTATAACGACCATGATTTCTCAGATTCATCCACTGCACTTCATTTGTGTGAGCTTAGGCAACGTTAAAGATGGATTCAAAATTTACTTCACAATCAGACCAAAGAACACACGTTTTTTTTTTTAAATTACATGCATCTGCTAATAAAACTTGTAAACCTAACTGATGCAGCACAACGCAGAACCTAGGATTAGGTGATCCCGATAACATCGTTTCTCGTGGTTCATCATCTAGTCAGTCATAGCGGCAAAGCAGAGATTCTTTATAATCTGTTCATTTTTAATTTCCTTATCTGCTCAAAAATTGAACAGTATCTTATGTTTGATAATGCTGGTATCCATCGTACTTTGCTGGTCTACTTGTACTATAGGACTCAAAAATGAACTTCAGGAAAAAAAGTCTGTTTAGCCACTTTGTCTATTAGACTAGCCTGCATGGTTAACGTTGAACTCTTCGCATGACTAAAAGAATTGCATTTGTATTTACGAAGCAGCCGTTAGGGTAATATATTCGCTGAAGTACGCAAGAACTGTTAGGAATGTTTACAGGAAGAAGTGTGCGAAAGACTGAACCAACGGTGCTCATTTTTGAACAGATAAAGTGAACACTGAACATGGTGAATAGTAATGTACGAATGAGTTTGAGTCTTACTAGAGAGCATCATAATTTCAACAAACTGAATAAACAAAATGAACGTTTAGATTCTTAAAATACTCTATCTTAACAAAACAAATCAGTAATAAAATATAAACTAGGAAAATAAAAAACAAGTGAGAGACAGATTTCTTCGAAATAAATTGCACAATTACACAGTCTTCAATACACTTGCAAGCTTGGAAAGCCAAAATGATCATGCGACACGAGTAGTAGTTCCACGTGTCAGTCGCTATATATTATTGTAACAACACATTTGTTCTTCAACACGGATGGGTACAAACTGGAAAATGAACATGCACGCATAAAAACTATAGTCCACCTGAACCCTGATGGATGCTTCCTTCTAATTTATTTTCAATTGAATCTTGCTTCGGTTAAAGTTTCCACACGAGGTCTCAATTCAAAGAGCCATGGCCAATCACACTGCAAGGCTTTCATGATTGACCCTCAAAAAGAGTTATTCCAGTCGAATCTAGAGTGACCGCTCGCAAGGAACCTGCGTCTCCTATGTAGGACCTCTGACTAGCACTCGCTTTACATCTTGTTGCGTATTAATTAATTTTTTACCTCAACGAGACTGTTGTCTGCTCTTGTAAAGTCCTCGTTTCTGCCAAGTTTCTGTCGTCGCATCACGCGCGGGTTTTCATCTCTGAAGCCGACTTTCCTACTCCAAGATGGAGCAATGCTCAGTAGATTCCAGGAGTTGGACGACTCGGATTTTTAAGTAGCAAATATGAGCAACAGATTTCACACTTAGAACAGAAACGAGTGAGCTTGAGAACAAATCATAAGCTCATTGTATTCTTGAAATGAACACAAGAGCAAACAACAGCCGCGAGAGGTCTTCACGCACGAAAAGTATTATGTCAGCGAAGGAAAATAGTACAGAAACTTGAAAGAACCTCCACTGATAGGGCAATCGCAATATTTTAACGGCAGTGAAATCATTATAACAGGCACTCGCACGAGTCGCGTGGTCGTACTTGAGAAATAATAAAAGAGCTGGTGAACATGATCGCACCAACTTCATGCAGCTAACGCACCGTGAGCTAACGAAATAATGTAGACATCCGCATTTTCATGTCACTAAAGGCGGTAAATGTATTTTCTTTTGGAGACACAACGATTTGTACGCGAAGGGAGCAACACTGAAGTAGAGAACTGTGCACGTAAATTACGTGACTGAGAGTGAGTCTTCGAGGAGATCCCCGTTAGGTCGTCCCCTTAAGGGACTCATCGCCAGACCTTCCCTGGAAGGAGCGGCGGACGGCACTTGGCCTGCAGTCACGCAACTGCTCATGCAAGTGTAGTGTAATCCTTCATCTTTCATACTTTTTTAA
This sequence comes from Hyalella azteca, assembly GCF_000764305.2. Taxonomy (NCBI): domain Eukaryota; kingdom Metazoa; phylum Arthropoda; class Malacostraca; order Amphipoda; family Hyalellidae; genus Hyalella; species Hyalella azteca. Next base: position 22,463 of record NW_025937251.1, on the reverse strand, counting down.
ACAAAATATTGAACGAAATTTCCACAAACTATTGAATTCGAACTAAAAAGGAGACAACGTTCCATGTAGGTGATCAACTTTCATTTAATGGAATACCTCTATTAAACAATTTATAACCTGGAATTTTCGCAACAATGCATCAATAAGTTTAGTTAACCATATACGTCGATGGCATTCAATGCCCTCGGAGAGATACACAAAATTCTGGAATCTCTCTCCAAGTCATAAGACTCAACTTGAACAAATATGAATTACTTACAACACTTGTACAAGCAGTGGCTGTACGTCAGAGTCAAGGCAACTTTAATCATCATCATCATTCATCATCATCAAATTCGTTCTCTGCTATCAGGAGAAAACGCAACAAAGTCACTGGAATTTAGGTACGGAAACAGCAGCTCGCTTTCTCGGTCACGACAGCGAGAACCACGTCTCTGAGAGTCGACATTTCAAGCATTAATGAGGCATGCCGAGAGTACCACAACCCGAAGCCTAATGAACTGGCACGGTTTTGAGGTGGGCTTTTCACAAGCTTCAGCACAGTCTTTTGAAAGCATGTCAAAAATCAAGGTAATCAAGGAATGAGTACATATTTGGATCCAGTATAGGAGCGAAAATTCGAAGCTGTCGTAGATAAAACATAATGTCGACCGCCCAAAACCGACAGGAGCTGTCGAGCAGCAAGATCGAGAGCTCCCATCGTGGGTAAAAAAGTAGTTCGCCAGTTATACTAAACTCCTTTCATCGCAATTAAAAGCGACACGCAACTCCTGAATGCAGAGAAATTGTCGGGACGCATGAGGCTAAGTCGGCGATCTTTCCAGCACTGCTGAAAATTTTAATTTGTACCTCGAGGACAGTTTCCCGATGCGAATTCAGTTGAGAAAGAAATCTCTGCAAAGTACGCAAGAAATCTCTTAAGGTTCACGACTGCGAATTCAGTCGATGGAGAGAGAAGTCTCTCCTAAATACGCGAAAAAGAGTTCTTGAGGTTCAAGACTAGCCAGACGCATTCCTCTTTTATCGGACACACGAATAGAAAAGGTGAGTACTCGCCAGGAACGGTAACACCTGTTATTTTCGTGCTCCCGAAGTTACTCGAATGAACGTTCCAATAATCCTGTCGAGCCAAATCGGCGGTTTTAGTAACCTCCCAGGGCTGTGATCGACGAGGAGTAAGAGAACATTACAACCCGAGTAGAATTACCTTAATCCTAAACTTAAAGATAAATATTTTTTGAATTTTATGTTACTGTTTTGGAAGTGAAACTCGGCCCCCTGGCGTCACGGCCGCTCGGCAACTCAACTTTAGCATAAGGAAATTCGTGACCAGCGACACGTTAATAATTGTCTTCGTCTGGCCGGCCATCTTCAGGTGGAATTTGAAGAATCCTTTCAACAGAAGCAATATTCAGAGGAAGCATTCATCAAGACATGTGGTAAACAGTAACAAAGAAACTACTACACATGGGAATGAAACATTGCAGGTTAAAAATGAGTCATTAAAGCGAAATATTAACTCCTGTACATTAAAACCAAAAATTCACGTTTGAAGAGATTAACTCGCTATTTAGTCATCACTTAGTGAAGAATGGTTTTAGGGAATTATCAGCTACTAAATTCATTTTAGATCATTAGTTAAATAAATGAATTCAAATAAATACACACATCGAGCTGGAATGAGCCCAGGAATGAAGGTCGAGGTAAAGAAGACTGTGCAATAGGCCACACTTGCGCTGAGTTCAGAAACTCTACCGTACGAATGTGAAGAAGTTTCAGCAGCACTTCATGGAAAATATTCGAGAAATGGCCTCTCGGAACCAGTATTTCGGGAATGCCTCAAGCTTGCAAGGAATGAGGTTGCATGGAATATGAAGACTGTTACAGAAAGATCGAAGTGATGAGAAACACATCAATGAAGTGATAATTTCAAGAGTAGCGTCTTATATTTTACATCCAACCGCCCGCAACAAGCGTTCTACTGAGGCTCAGCAAGAGATCAGACATAAACTGTACAAGCCGAGCATCTAGCATCTAGGCCTGAAGATGCTACAACTTCACACGCGATTGACATGTCACTAACACTCCATTCAAAACAACACTCTGGTCTTTCTGATTGATACAGGGCAGCAAGAACAATTCTATGGGTTAAGAAGAGGCATCTAATGAGCCAGTTGAATCAAGCAAAGCTGTCGTACCTCTCAAACATTTCTAAATACTAAATTTCTTATATGAAAGTGTTCAGAGCTCCTTTTATTTAGTGCTTTGATGTACTTAGTTCAATTACATTAGATGCTCTTAGTGCAAGTCCGATCTAAAATAGAGAATACCGTACTTATGTAATAAATGTTCTATACTAAAAACCAGATGCTCAAATCGAGGAACCATCAGTAAAAACCATCCAGAGTTCCGAAGACGAGTAGAAGACGAGAGGTTAGCAAATAAGTGAGTAGAATTACCGAGCACTTTTCTCATGAAAATTTCAGGCACTCTTTCAATCCAAGTTTGGAAGAGGAGTTGAATGAACGCGCTGAAAAAGGAAGAATAATCATTACCGAATGCTGAATAGAGGAGAAATACGGCCAGAATCATATCATATCATATCAATGAAAACACCCAAATGTTCTTAGATAGGTAATTAAACGTTAAACAAAAAGGATGCTTTATGCATCTTAGTCCACGGACCGAAACACGACATGCTAACACCTAAACGGGTTGAATCTTCATAAAATGAAGCGAGTCTCCCAGAAAGTGGAGGACTTGCAGCAAATTATGCTCGCTGTAAACAGACATGGTAGCTACTCAAAATGTTGGGCCTAACTAGCAGGCGAGTACTCTAGGTAACAGAAAGCTCAACCGTTCCAAGACAACCAAAATAACACGAGTCAATAACATTAAGTTCCGTCAAAATGAAGAATTTACAATGAATGTAGTACAGAGGACAACAAAATTTTTCAACTCAAAACCAAGACGACATCCCTTTTAAGAAAATATAGAATAGACCGGAAACAAAGCTGAAATGCTTCGTCTAAATTGATACTTCGATAAGGTCTCTTATAAGCAACTTACAATTGGATCTTATTTGTACACTTAATCAGAAAATAAAATTTCTCCATAGAAGCTTCATATAGGGTAGATTTTCTATGTTGTAAACATTGCATTATTCAAACCACTTCATTGCCAAAAAAATAATATTACATCGACATCAGTTGAGTCTATAACAATTATCTATTACTAAGGCTTGCTTAGAACGTACTACAGATGCGCCAAGCAGTGCCGGCTCTTCCATTCTCTTGCGTCAACTTCAAATCATTCGAAAAATAATTAAAAAAAACGAGACCAATATAATTTCCAGCACACGATTCATCAATCCCGAACTGTCATTCATTAAAAAATTTTACGTAAGAAATGTGGAACGATAAATTACTCCCACCCTGCCATGACCATTTCATTGTCTTTCTATGCGCTGGAGAAATTTACAACACGACGGGAATGATGAACAATTAAAATGGTTACTAAACCAGCGGGCCGTCATTAAATGGGGAGCAAAAAAAGAGGTGTTAAAAGAATGAAAGAGTCGTCAAAATGATGCGTTGCCTTACAACGCTGCAAGGTGCAACTGATGACGCTCACATCTTATTCTCATGGAATTAAAATAAATTCAGTATAGGTAGTTAATCCTCGCTCGCTAACATCGTAGTAAATCAGAGCATGGTTTAGTTGAATTGCTTGAAAGAATTTACATTCTTGATAGCACCTTATCGAATGACCTGTGTTACCATTATCAACAAAACAAATTGAATCTAATGGAAATAAGCGACAGGTCATTCAATGTAAGCTTCAACCAGACCAGCTCTTGTTTGCCAAGAACATCATTCATTTCATTCAGACCTTAGCCTGCAATACATTACCGTCGTAGCACAACAATATATTCTCTCTGCTGTGACATGTCTTAAGAAGCTACTCGAGTGCAGTTAACTTCACAAAAATGGAGTCCAAGTCCCTGGCAACAAGAATGCAATGATCCAAAAAGTAATTTCCGCCCAGGCATCTCACAGGCCAGGCATCAGCAATTTCGCTTGAAAGTTTATTATTTCACTACATTTCTTATTCATGAGGCAAGCTGGATCTCAAGCTTCCGATGTTAAATTAGCATGAGTTAAATGTCGGCACTTGAATCGGACCCGGCTACAGGACAAGAGTTTAGTTTTGGAGGCCCGCTTGAAGGTCCATTATTATTCCCATTACATTTATTATACAAAAGCCAAGGTGGATATCAAGCTTTCGATGTTAGATAAGCCTTCGTAAGATGCCGGCGCTTGGATCGATTGCAGCTACAGGACAACAGCAAGTTTAGTCTTTGAGGATCTCGAAGTGAACAAGACCGAGCCTGTTTTTGGAGTCATGGACAATGTTCTTAGCCCAGGCCTTGCACTCGACGTTGATGAGGACGTAAGGCTGTAGGCGGGTAAACTCCAAGGCAACGATGGGGGAGAGGTAGCCGGGGGTGTTGCGATAGGGGAAGTAGTAAGAGGGGAACCCGCGCCAAGGAGAGTACCTGATGGGTCCAACGTACTCCTGGTCGGCAGGGTTCTCGCCCTCACAGGACATCCAGATCATCTGGACAACAGATTAGCGTTACATTTACATCTTTTTGACTTGCTATCACTCCTAAAAGTACCGTAGTCACTTCTTTGTTTCAAAAACCAATAGGTTAATTTTTCTCTTTTATCACACTAAATTCGCCGGGCTTGTTGCACTTTGCTACCTACTAACGAACCATTTAGATAGAATAATTTCCAGAACTCAAGCCAGAGAAACTATTATCTTTGTGTGCAAGTCTCTGGCGTCTCAAATTCCATTGAACAATCATGAATATATCTTCTTAGAAGTTAGAAGAGTTAGAAATTTTTAATCTTTAATTTCTATCAAGTTTTATCAAAACCCGACCCGAATGTTCTAGTAGTGCCGTTTTCTAATAAGTCATCGAGAAAAGAACCTTTGAAAGAATATGAAAAATACAGTGAAACTGAATGAAAAAATCAGTGAGCTTCTTAATGAGCAACTCTGAGATTTACGATCAATTTGATTACGAACTAATTTTACTTTGAGTTTATAATAAACATTTTGCCACCATGAACTCATCCTTGAACTGTTCGTGGGGCTGCTGTCGGAAATTGAAATACCATATTCTTGCCAAGCTTAATAATGAACGACTAATTAACTGAGTAGGGGAAGACATTACATTCATAATTACGTTATACTACAAATGAATATATAGGGAAAATATTTACAACAAAAATAATCAGTCATCGAGTATTTCTGAGCTTGAAATGAAATATTAAATCACTGAGACCAATTTTAATGTTAACACAATAGGAAGAATGCAATTCACATGTTCTTATAATACCCAAACAGTTTCGTTACCGTGAGTAATGAAAGGGATACAGTCGTAATTTATAGACATATAATAATAATTATAACATCTATGGAATGAATTTTACAGAGGCATGTTGAACTAGGTAAGAAATTTAAAATGTTTTGGAAGCATTGAAACACAACTTACCTTGGGGATTTTGCCACCCTTAGCTGCCTGCTCAGCGGCGATGTGATCCTTGAGGTCCTGAGGCATATCATCGGGGAGCTCATCCAGCGAGGTGTACACGTCAGGCTCCCAGCCGAACATCTGCAATGATATGACTATTGAGCACCAACACCAAGCAATGTCTTCATTTCATGCTGTCAACAGAACATCTGAAATGATAGAAATTTCCTAGCTACAAGCATCAACACCAAGCAATATGTTCACTTCATGCTGTCAACAGAAAATCTGAAATTATAGAAATTTCCTAGTTACAAGCATCAACACCAAGATATGTCTTCACTTCACGCTGTCAACCGTACGTTCTAAATGATAGAAATTTCCTAGCTACAAGCATCAATACCAAGCAATGTGTTCACTTCATGCTGTCAGCCGAACAACCGAAATGGTAGAAATTTCTTATTTAAAATACTTACTGATGCTGGATATCCTATCAATATTGTAGAGACCCACCGATTTGTACAACGGTATACAATTGTTTTTCTTACTAATTTACGCACATCAGCAATTTTTCACTAAAAAGATCTATTATTCACTGCACTCGCGTCAACTAGACAAGGCTTTTAGAACTTCCAAAGCAAAAATTGCCGAGCTATACGTATTCACGCAGCAGTAAAGGTAGCATACCAAAGCTCTCAGTCATGTAGCATATTCTCATATCAACAAAGATAGTACCTATATATTTGCGAGTCAACAGATGTTCGTATGAATTAGTACAACGATTAACCTTGTTGAGCTTGATGATAACGCAGGGAGAGTCGAGCTTGTATCCCCAGCTCTCGGCCTTGTGGCAGTTGCCCGTAAGCCAAGTGTCCTGGAACTTGCAGACCTGGTCCTTCTCGGGCAGGTTCTCCTCACTGCACTCGACCAGGTGCTGGCCTGACACGTCCTGGGTGCCCTCGTATGCTGTTGAGAATATCATTCATTAATTCTTATTGTAAATGACACAGGAGCTGCCACTCAGCAGATGATACTGCAATTGAGTAGCCGTTCAACAGAAACCGTATAATACAGGTCAGAACTACAATAAGCAGGGGTCGATTACAACATAATTACAACTATGCTGCTTTGATATTGCTAGAAACTAAGAAGTTTAATTTTTGTTTCGAAATATATTGTTAATATTGACCGATGTGGACATAAATGCTGTGACGACGTAAGTGACATTGACCTAACTGAAGTATAATCGTAACCACAGGTAAATAGTATCAAAATTATATAAATTTGACACACACCAAAAATCTTACTAATAGTGGAATTGTATATAAATTTCGAGAGTAATTTTAATACCATAAAATATCAGATGTATTAAAGCTTGTACCCTACTGATGAGATGTATATATATATATATATAACTGGTTACCAGGCCTTGTGTAGGGAACCGCATTGATGATATATATAACTGGTTACCAGGCCTTGTGTAGGGAACCGCATTGATGACAGCCATCTTTGTGTAGAAAAAGGTCAAGGCCAAATAATTTCATGAGAATGAACAATTTATGGACTCAGGGAGAAATTTTAAGAAAACAGCTCATAAATAATGAGCAATTATGAGTATTATTAAAATATGTTCTCTGCAGATAACTCATAACCAGGCCTTTAAATAGGAACAGCTTTGATGACCGCTTATGTAGGTATTATTTGACAAAATTACAATTTAAAATTATATCCTGAGAATAACGAACGTTTGATGAACTCGTTGAGGGATTCAATCCAATGCTTGACGTCCTCAGGGTCGCTGCTCTTGTACCAGATGAGGGTCGACTCAACGTTGTCGCTCCGGGGCAGAGGGCGGAACCCGAGCGCTGTTAACAAAAATATAACTCAGTACTCACTGCAGTGAGTGACAGAGAGCGCATTTTCTCGTCGACGAAAACGTGAAGCACGGACGGACAGACAGGCGAACAGATAGACGGACAGATGGACGGACGGACGGACATGGCGAGCACAATAGTGCATTTTTTTCATAAATGAGAAAATGCGCTAAAAACTTTTCATCAATAATAACGCGTCATATGTTTACGTGATAATAGTAAGGAAAATAGAAGGATTACGTAATAAATAATTCCATCAATTATAACATTGGTTGGGTTGAAGGCAAAACGAAAATGGATCAGGTTATAGCAAAATAAAGATGGATTAGGTTAAGACAATAAATTCTGAGAAAATGGCTATACGGACCCGAATTTTCAGAATATTGGATCATGAAAGGCTGGGAGTGAAGGCAGAGAATTGGAGATGATTTTGATGAATGGATAGAGGTCATGGGCAAGCTGGAATTTGGACGTCATAATGAAATACAAAGAATGAAAGCAGATGATGTTAGAGTATCATAATGAACAGATCTGGATTGGAGTTCACGATTCATAATGAAGGGACATGGTTGAAGATGCATTTGGATTATAATTGTAATGACGGGGTTAGGTTGCAGACCTACCAGGGTGAGCGAGAATGCTGCTGCCGTCCCCTGGTGTGTAGGTGGGTTGGAAGTTCACGTCGAGCGTCTGGTAGAAGACAGTCATCATGACCGCGAAGAAGCCCGCCAGGAACGAGTAGAAGATCACGTAGAAGGTGCCAATTTTCACTGAAAACAACGTACAGAACAATTAGTATTGACATACCGATATGTTATTTTAGTATATTGTACTTGGAACTTCATGATAATGAGGGTGTATTAGTAAATGACAATTAATATTTAATACTGTATCAGTAATATTTACTATTAATTATACTACCTATATTAGTTATTATACCTACATATTGATCAAAGATAATTAGGGCGGTAATCAGGACCTTCAAGATCGAGCACTGCGCATGAATTATCATCGGTACGGTCACCAGCAGGGAACGGTCAGAGTCATAATCAGTGGCTGTTGGGTCACGATCACCAACAGCCGAAGTACGGCAATGAGCTTGGAGCAACATCATCGATGATGAAGACTACGCCACTATTCAGAAGTACGGTCGTAATAAATTCTACGGTCAGACCGGCCGTGCGACATCAATAAAAGCGCGGGGAATACGGCTATGAAGGCCGAGCGACTGTGAAAGAGGACGCGCGGCTACGGCTGCGATACGGCCGCTGGAAATACGGTCGTTCACGACAGTCGTACTACTCAACTGACCAACGTTTCTGATGAAATTAGGCGATTATGGTGATGTTAACTGAAGGATTTTGAAAATTTTACTGTGTTCGGATATCTTCTATCAACAAATTGTCCGGATTATTCAAAAAATTTAACACCAGAGTCCAGACATACGAACAAGTTACTCCAATAAGAGTATATATATTAGCAGCCATTATTTATTATAGTAATGCTGCAGAATATTTTTATTATATATAACGAGTGTACTATATGTATACAGTGGGGGGGAAATAAATATTCGTACACTTGAAAAATCGTATTTTAATGAAAGCAAGTACACAAACTTAACAGGAAAAGTGATTTAAATTATGTATAGAGACGCATAGTATTCAAAAATACTATCAAAAGAAATTAAATCTCAATGCAACAAAAAACAATGCTAATAATAAGAAAATTGTCAATAAGAAATACTCTCTGGTCTTCAACGAAACCTATATATGTAGTAATATATTAAACAAGTTTACCTCAAAATAACATTTTTCTTCATAATCTTTAGCTGCGTATATATATACTTCTCATAGAGTAACTATAGTTCAAGAAAATGGTGTAGAATGAGGCAGTACTCAGGCGGTATATACCAGTTTACCAGTTCGTGGGTTCAAAAACGGATTCCATGTCGGTTAGGCTTCCTTACCCACAGGCCTTACTACCTACTGTGCTCTGGCTATAGATGTAGCGGTGCAAAACTATTTCCAGGAGTACATTTTTTTTAATTAAGATTAATCGTTAGTTTTAGTGACAAGTAAGAAATGATGCATGAACGATTCTAAGGAGTCAAACGGCTATGAACATCTTTCAATAAAACATGAAAGTGTTTATTAGACTACTTATTAAATTAATTTCATAGTTTAATGAATAAAGTTACTGAACTTCATAAATGCTGCCAGATTTTTCAAATTTTCTATCTACGATTCATTTCAAATATTCATGTGAACACGCATTGAAAGTGCATAACTTAAATAATCGTTTACTCGAGAATGTGTATTTCTATAAGAATTAGTTTTCAGAGAGAGACTACGTCTTGGTGATGACAAAGACTACGTTTTAGGGATGACAAAGATTACGTCTTAGGGATGACAAAGACTACGTCTTAGTGATGACAGACTGAATCTTAGTGATGACAAAGATTACGTCTTAGTGAAGACAAAGATTAAGTCTTGGTGAAGACAAAGACTACGTCTTGGTGAAGCCAAAGACTACGTTTCGGTGAAGACAAAGACTACGTACATTTTAGCGAAGACAAAGACTACGCCTTAGCGATGACAAAAACTACGTCTTAGTGATGCCAAAGACTACGTCTTAGTGATGACAAAGACCACGTCTAAGTGATGACAAAGACTACATCTTAGGGATGACAAAGACTACATCTTAGGGATTACAAAGACTACATCTTAGGGATGACAAAGACTACGTCTTAGGGATGACAAAGACTACGTCTTAGGGATGACAAAGACTACGTCTTAGGGATGACAAAGACCACGTCTAAGTGATGACAAAGACCAATTCTAAGTGATGACAAAGACCACGTCTAAGCGATGACAAAGACCACGTCTAAGTGATGACAAAGACCAAGTCTAAGTGATGACAAAGACCAAGTCTAAGTGATGACAAAGACTACGTCTTAGGGACGACAAAGACTACATCTTAGGGATGACTAAGATCAAGTCTTAGTGATGACAAAGACTGCATCTTGGTGATTACAAAGACTACGTCTTAGTGATGACAAAGACTACATCTTTGTGATGACAAAGACCACGTCTTAGGGATGATAAAGACTGAAACGACAAAACGAGGCTAAGAACATAACTCGCAAGGGGGAAATAGTTCAGAAAGTGGACAATTGAATCAAAAAATGTGTACCTAGTCAGCAAAGCACGACCGATGTATTCGACATGACCTGCAAATGACACCGACCTAAGATGTCGCCATTTCACAACACCTTGAACGAGAGCATGCTTAACAGGGACCGTGCTTCCAAAATAGTGAAGAGGTAGTAACTCAGTCAGCCCATCACGAACGGCTTTTCAAGCTAAACCCACCAATCACAGACGAGAAATGGATGTCCGTTGTCAAAGTTCGAAGGGGGCGATCATGACAATTTGCGTTCGTCTTCACAGAACGACAATGAGATGTTCGAATGTTGGGCAAATATTAGATAATAAAATATTACTTTTTGATACTTTTGTAGGCACTTCGTTCATCGGCACACATAAAGCTCTGAGCACACACTCAGAAAAATAAATGGGTCATATTGTCAAAATAGTGATGCACTTCAAGCATCTAGCACTGACACGTTCTTTTTCCAGTCAAAGCAAGGCCAGGATGGCCTACACATGAGCAAGAAATGCATCGTTGTTCTAAGTCTAAATTTTTCTGAGTGCAATCTGGGACGTGGTGAAGACAGCAGGTCGCTGCCGTGGCTGGCAAGAATCCGAGGCAGCGCTCCATCGATCGCTATCAAGGACGAATAAAACCACGAATAAAGCTTTGAGTAAAAAGTACAAATAAAACCTCGAATGAAACCAGGGATTAAACCTCGAATGAAAGCACGAATTAAACCTCGAAACAAGCGCAAATAAAACCTCGAATGAAAGCACGAATAAAACACAAGTCATGTTAGGGAACGACTTGTGACGAAAGTTTTACAATGGTGGAGATTTTTGCAAAAAGAACGTAGAATTGCAAAATGAAGTGCTGCTGACCGGATGAAATGTACGGGTCACATTGACATTAATCAAACTTATTCACAGCTCTCTCAATGTTCAACATGCTCTAGAAGTAGGGTTAACCCAGACGCCACAATAATCGCTTCACAGAATAATATTGATAAACATTTATATAATTTCTTAGGTGGAAATGAAATGCTTCCTACATATAATCGATCACGGTCTAGTTTACTAAGTAGCTACCACGTTAAGGATTTAATTGCAACGATAATCTTCGGCAAAACAAATTTCAAGAAGGAATCTCTAGTAACCTGGATTCAGTACCATCACAAAAAAGACGATGCAGCGCACAGAAGCATGAACGGCGATGAGATAACGATGCGATAAGGACACACAAGGCTTATCAGAAGCACAAATAAACTCATTTGTCGGGGGCTCTGCACCCTAACTCCGTTGGTCTGAGTCGACAAGTCCTCGTCTAGATCTTAGGTGTAATCTGTGATAAATTACTGTGCAGCACTGAGAAATTGTTTATTCTTGCAATTTTCCGATGACTAACTTATTCTAATAATATTCAAGATTAACTTCATGTAATTATCTCAAACTAAACATCATGCTATTATCTAGAGCTCAACTAAAATGACCACAGATCGTGTGTAATGTATTTACTGGTTGCTCAAACGGTTTTTAAGTCATTGTGACTGTCGCAGATTATTTATACCACCAGCTTGTAATTATCTTGAGCCTAACTAATTACGGTAAGGTACCTAGAACCTAAGCAACTGTAATTGTTTCAACCAAACAAAACAGAAAAGAGCCCGGCCTCGAGAAATAATTACCATCAATGTGAACTTAGCAAGAGAAATATTAATGTCATATGATAAGATAAGGACTTACGCGCCAACTCAAATAAGTGATGAGTGATCATGTGAAATATTTGACTGGTATAACCCAAGACATGATGAGAGCGTGTTGGTGCACGTGACTATGACGTGCCTTCAACTGGGATACGAATGCGAGGTATTACTTTAAATGGGTTATAAATACGAGGAATTATAACAAGATAATGAAGAATTAGAACAAGGAATCAGACACAAAAGATTAAATGATCAGAGCAAGCGGGGCTTAAAACAACAAGTAATAAGGATGATCAATACCTGCAATGACTGGATTTATATACCTACGCCGGCCATAAGGCAGCGTTAATGAAGTAATCAAGTTTTTCCCACTCCATGCAACTGCAACTAATTCAAAATAAAAAATCAGACAATATACGAGTAATCAAAGTCAAGTAATTTTATCTCCGAAAAAGTAGGGCGCATTTTCATGTAAAGCTCGTACGGCAATTTCAAAACGCCAGCCTGGATAAAAGACTTCATTCAATGCAGCGCCTAAAAGACCGATTGATGTCAGTCGATCTTCGCCGCAATTTGATATCCAGGGCGAATAAGCAAGGCCAAGACGTCAGACGTTCAGTAAAATAGCCATCAGAATTAATGCGCACGAGAATTCATTCATAATTCTCATGCCTAATTCATGCACACGCACGTATTGCTCTACAGCATTTCAACAAGAAGGCTTCGAGACACCAAATGCGGTCAAACTTGTAAGTAAGATCAAATGCTTTTTGACTATGTGCAGTCATACTCAAGCTTTCAGTGGATGCTTTCCGTATCAAAATTAGAAAAATATCAATGAAATGTACTACTTACAGAACTTGTAACCCATATCAAATGAAGCATGAGAAATGATAACAGAGATTGTGTAATCTTCGGCAGTGTATTCATTCTACTACGGAATAAGATATGACAGAAACTTGTATTGCGTTCTTTAGCATTTTCAAAATGAATTTTCTAGCTAATCGATTCCTAGTCAAAACTTTGAATAATAAACTCATGTTTAAGTGTCGTAAGAAATTAGTAAATCATGTACAAATTAATCCTGATACGAAATGGTTAGGCCTCATGAACATTCGTATGATTTAGTCAGCATGATAGACAAGGCTAGCATTGCACTGGCGGCAGATATGCGCTGCCATGGCGCAAATCTTGTGTAGTGACCAACATGCATAAACGGCAGCACCGCGTTATGTGCGCTCACTTCTGAACCAGCACGGCATGCTGATTATGCGCGACGCATCCTCAACAGCAGTGTATGCTGATTATGCGCCACGCATCTTCAACAGTATAGCATGCTGATTATGCGCGACGCATCCTCAACAGCACAGCATGCTGATTATGCGCGACGCATCCTAAACAGCACAGCATGCTGATTATGCGCGACGCATCCTCAACAGCACGGCATGCTGATTATGCGCCACGCATCTTCAACAGCACAGCATGCTGATTATGCGCGACGCATCCTCAACAGCACAGCATGCTGATTATGCGCGACGCATCCTCAACAGCACAGCATGCTGATTATGCGCGACGCATCCTAAACAGCACAGCATGCTGATTATGCGCGACGCATCCTCAGCAGCAGGGTATGCTGATCATACACGTGCGCCTAATATACAGCATGTGTGCAGACATAAGCGACAGCACGGCATGCTGAGGATGCACGTGCGCATAATCAACGGCATGGGCTCAGACGAATAATCATCAGTCAGCACAGCTGCTTGGCGCAGCATATCGAGCCGAGTCAATTGCACGAAACCAATGAAAACTTATTGTAAGAACATTATCATAGTTTGTTTCTAAGTGCTTTATTTATGTACCTGCCAAAAGACACACGACATAAACATAAGATGAAACTCACGTATAGACTTTTATAATGCTAATGATATAGTGACAGTAATGACGTTTCAGAGACGCAAAATCCGTTCCAATTCCAACGTATAATAAAGTTTTTTTCGTAAAACATTGTCATAATTAAAACTTTTAATCAAAGCTCAAAGTAAGCAAGCAGCATCACAAAATTCAGGCGCACAGTGATATAATTCTTGATAATGTTTATAGACTCCTTAAAATTTGAGGACCATATTAATAGAGAGAAGACCTATCGCTGAAGTCTGGGTCTCGAGATGCGAGGTGAAAGTTTGGCAGTTAAAAGGCTACGGGGCCGCTGTGCTTCTGATATTACACAACCGATAATTGAGAGTCGAGCGTGCATAAAACAGCTCCGTGGGTTTAATATATTTCATGAATATTGCTACAAAATCAAATAGATGAAAATCAAAACTAATGAGCATCACAAGTGATCAAAATGCTTTATAATAATTTGCTGTTTTTGGGCATTGCGACAAAAATTAGCACTCGAATCCTATAGTAAGTAAATCCGAATTCAATGAGAATGCACGCGCAAATTTTTGTGTTCTTCCATCAATTCCTTTGCAAAAATGACATCGCACCCAACAAAACGAGCAACAGTTGCTCCCAAACACGTATATTATAGTTACAAAATTGAAGTTAACTGTGCCTTTATTAGTATGAGCTTTTACCATTCTAAATCTATGACCATCATTATCATGAGCTTTCATTATGACATTTATCATGAGCCTTCACCATGCATCATGAGCCTTCACCCGGTTATATCTATGTCATCCTTTGCATGAGCCATCACCTTGCCTTCAGCATGTCATCGATATCATCAGCCTTCACTATGCCATCGATATCATCAGCCTTCACTATGCCATCGATATCATCAGCCTTCACCATGTCATCGTTATCATCAGCCTTCACTATGCTTCACTATGCCATCGTTATCATCAGCCTTCACTATGCCATCGTTATCATCAGCCTTCACTATGCCATCGTTATCATCAGCCTTCACTATGCCATCGTTATCATCAGCCTTCACTATGCCATCGATATCATCAGCCTTCACTATGCCATCGTTATCATCAGCCTTCACTATGCCATTGATATCATCAGCCTTCACTATACCATCGATATCATCAGCCTTCACAAAGTTGGGTGTGAAGAGCGTGATCGCCAACACCTCCTCTGGCCCAATGAGGTTGGTATGAGGCCAGGGACCACCTTGATCATACCAGCTGCATCTGGTACAATCAGGCGCGTCCGCTCTTCTCCATACAATTACATGTTCAATAATATGCGCTTCTCTCACATTTATTTCACTCGCACTGAATATCTGTCTGAATTACAGAAATGTTTTCATGTTGATACGAGCTATAACGACCTCTGTTACATTGAAAATACAGATTTTATTTGAAATATAGACGTGACGATTATGTTACTGGGCGAAATGTCGTTGATTTCAGTCACATAACATAATTAACGCTGTACGTTACCAACGCTCACAATAACCACGAGATAGAACGTAAATGCATTAGATATATGCACTCCTACCAAGCGCAAAATTCAGATATACGCAAGTGCGGTGACAATATGAATCTTTTTGTATACGGTTAATGTGAGAAACACTTGGAATATACGACTCATTTCCGATCATTACAGGGATGAAATACATAACTCATTTCCGATCGTTACAGGAATGAAATACATAACTCATTTCCGATCATTACAGGAATGAAACAAAGTGACGAGGGCAGGAATATGAGAACAATGCAGCGGGGACCCCGTCAGTGGCAGAGAAAGTCAGGCAACACAGAATGCCAGGGCTGGCGAGCGCTGGCTTAAAGTGATAAAATAAAGAAAAAATATTACGAGCAACGCAAAAAACTATAGACGCCCAAGTTGATTATCTACTAGCAGCTAAATACGATGAAGTTATTTTTTCTAATAATTCCTTGGAATCAAACTCATTGATGAGCTGAATCCAGTCGGAATACTGTAACAAAATTGTTTATTATCAAGTTGAAAGTTCCCGCTAAATAGAGATCAAGATAAAAAAAAAGTATTTATAAATTTTTAAATATAAAGTCTTCTTAATACAGATATGGGAACACAAGCTGCAACTACATGAATTGTATACAATATTACCAGACGTTTTAAAAATGTGTTCAACAACATAAATATTTTAAACCTCGATTTAAACCTGAAAATTTAGGAAGCAATCTTTGACAGAATGGTGTAAGTTGCGAATGCATTCAATGTGATACATTAACTTCCCGTAAAAGGATTTCATGAACTNGTATGTCTGAACTATGATGCAACTATGATTTCGTTGATGTATGTCTGAACTATGATGCAACTATGATTTCGTTGATGTATGTCTGAACTATGATGCAACTATGATTTCGTTGATGTATGTCTGAACTATGATGCAACTATGATTTCGTTGATGTATGTCTGAACTATGATGCAACTATGATTTCGTTGATGTATGTCTGAACTATGATGCAACTATATGGTCATATCGCCGGCTAAAGTATGCAGAGAGGCACCAGCATATACGTGAATAGAATTTAAAATACGTTGGTGCAAGATACGAGGATTATTGCTCCAGTCGTGCATGTTGCAGAGCTTCAAGTAAATATCCCAACAACTAAAAAATATTCGTTTTCGTGCAATCGAATTTAATAAAAAGCCAGAGAATAATTCGTATTAATAAATTTGTTACTGCTGCTTTGGTAAGGCACCCACGAAAAGACATTCGCTGTAGCGGAAAGAACACTGATCATGAAATTTTGATGGAAACTAGAGAGTAATTCACATAAACAATGTTCTTATTGTAGTTTTTTCTTCAATTTGACAAATTAATACTATAACTATACTTGGCTAATAGAAAATAAGAAAATTTGTACCAAGAATTACCGTACTCTTGGATATTTGATAAAACCTTAGTACTTTTGCCTAGCTATAAATACCAGCTCATGAATGTAGTTTACAATACATTTCTGACTACAGAGGATCGAGGATTTTAACTCTTCAGCATTCAACTGGAACGTGACAAATGCAAGTTTAGGGACAATTGATTCCAGAGAACAAATATAATCTTCACTTAATCTCTGAAAACATTAGCACCCTTTTCCAGTCGGTCTCAGTTTCGTTACTATTTCTAGTATTTTATCCCCTAACTTATAGAAGTACCATTCTTGACAAATGATAAGGAATGAATTGACGAATTTATAGCACTTTCTCACATAGGCTGATTTAACGCTCTATCGTGATTGAAGATATGGAATCAGAAAGATCGATTGAAAGAGCAGCAAGGAGCGACGATTGTAAGGATTGGGAAGCAGAAAGATCGATCGGAAGAGCAGAAAGGCTTAGATTCACTACCAATTGGGCAATAATGTTATATTCTTGCCGCGTCCGAGTGCAAGCCGATTGCGAAACCTCTACCGAGTTGGGCTCATGTCAACTGAAACCTTGGCAGCGATGTCGAAAATCCTCTCATCCTAATTTTGAAATGTGTGATATATTAATTTGACCCATCGCCTTTAATTCAATTAACCAAGAACAATTACAGATCGACTGGACGAGTTAGCGGTTTTAGACGTGAAAGCGCAGCGGCTGCATTTAGATATTAACAAATTTACAAAAAATGTGGCATACAATAGTTATTTCTGTGATTCACAATTTATATGCAGTAAGGGCAAAAAAATGTTCTTATTACTGGGAAGTTTTCTCTCACAACAAATTCATCTAGAGATTCTTAAGGAGTACACGATCGAAAGAGTTAACGGCAAAAAGAAGTCAATTCACAAATTGAAATTGAGTGTTTTCACAATTGATGTTCAATCATCAAAAAATAAATACACTCAATTTTGCAATTTTATTACGGCCTGATAAATCGGTAATTATTCTACATGGTTTTCTAATGATAACTTTTGTATAATAATTTTAGGTACGTATGGCATTGGGGCCGGTTACCGTCCTCCTGCCCTTTGGAGCGACAGGACTTCAGCTAGGTACGAATAGCATTGACGTCGGTTACAGTCTCCGAAGAGCGACGTTTCTCATGCGTTTGTATGCACATGTTGTCTCCCGGCGTCACCCGACAGGCGGGATACATGAAAACTTTCTCGCGCCGTCGCTGCAAGTTGCGACAGCGAGTCCTTGACGTGTGCATAGCTGCGCTCGTTGGCCCACAGCCTGGCACATCAAGTGTCGTGCGTCACAGTCCGGCACATCAAGTGTCGTGGCCCACAGTCCGGCACACTAATTATCGTGGCCCACAGCCCGGCACACCAAGCGTTGTCGCAAACACCACGACACACCAAGTACGGGGTAAGCGTTCAGGACCTCGCCATAGCATCAGGACGAACATCACTTAAAGTGTCGCGTATTGGGTCAAGTGAACAAAATCAAAACATAGGCTTTTGAAGACCTTTACCATATAGTAACAGAGTATATGCACCAGGTTTAGGTTCAATAGCTTGTACTCTTATTTCTGGTGCACGAGGGCATGAAATTTTTGGGCAGCTCCAATGAGCCATATGGAAAAACCACTTTGCCAGGAAGAATATACACAGAAGCCAAGCGTGTTCACACCCAACAGCTTTTGCGACAATCATAGCCAAATTTACTTAAATATAAACAAGCCAAAAATTAGAAAAAAGCATTATAATTCTAAATAGCAAATGAATTTGAATTGTATGAATATATACTCATTCCTTCAGGAAACAGTAATGATTGCTTCAGTCATGCAACTTATGAAGCCTCAAGATTCATGATTTTTTAAATGCTGGTGAATAGACATACGTATATCCCATCATGATGAGTGATTTACAAAATTGGTCAATAATCGGTAGGCAAATCATGGGTTGAGTTAGCCACACCAATCTGTCTGCTTTGATTCTTTCCTACAAACTACAAATCATTTTGCTGGTATCATAGTGAATGATGTCATATTGTAGTCATTCAATTTAGCACCTAAATTTGTTCTAACTCAGCAAATGTGTAGGAAATATGCATAAATAATATCATGAATTGGGAGATCATCTAACCCAAGTAAATCTGAGCTAATAATAAGATTTGGACTCAAAGTTGCAGATCACTCAACTTTCAAATATCACTGAATATTACTACCAAAATAAAAGTGCTTATCAACATATGAATAGCATTGTACTTTAGTAATTCTCCAGTGTGTTCCAAAATTGAAGAAAAATACACAGATATAAATTCTTTGTAACATATTTACTTCCTTAAATCTGGCAAGCATCAGCACAGAGACTAAGAAAGGCATTTGCAGATAAGATAACAGGATAACGTACACTGAGATAAATCACAATGATGAACATTAGACACAATTACAACTTGAACTTTTTGTGGATTATTTCATTAACATAATATAATTTTTGAACAATTGACCTCAGTTAGGCAACAATATTGCTGAAAATTTGCATAGAATCATGTTTCTTAACCATGTTTGCCAACATGACATCACAAATTACCTACGATTATGAACTTTAGCAATAATTCCTAAACTAGATGAAAATAAAGATGAATTGTTCGTGTATATTATAAGTGACACATAAATTATCAGTGATAAAATTGATTTTTGGGGCTAAAGTTCTTTTCCCAGAATAAAGTTCACAAACTACTACCACATTCATGGACTGGAAATGAATTGCTGTGAAAAAACATCAATTATAGAGACATATAAATGTTTGTAATGCTTTGTGCACATTCCCAGGAACATAGAGAATCCAATAAAATAACTTCTTTAAACTTTGATATTCAATTATCTGTACAAATCATTCATTTTAAATCACAGCTTGTTTTACATATTCCTAGATATGAATTTTGGTACATGTAGTATTAAAAAACATATTTTAAAAGTTAATGGAGTCATTATTTTCCTTTCATCATATACATGCTTAAAAACATTTAGACCAATGGAATTTAAGTAACAAAAAATTTACTAAACTGTTGAACTAATCAATCTGACAGGCAAATATTCTGATCTGACAGGAAAACATAGTTGCAGACTTGTTAGTTAAAGTACCAGAATATATTAGAAACATTGCAGTCAGTATGGTTAGTAAGCTCATCCAAGAGAAGATGTTCAACAGAAACAGTAACTATGCAACATTTCTATGCAATAACTATGCAGTATTACCATATAATAACTACGCAGTAATGCAACATTACCATGCATTAACAGTATTGCAACACATCAATTCTAATGCAAGATTTCTAGCCCAACAGATAACAATTGTGCAACCTTGCACATTGAGACTGGAATGTCAAGTGAATTTCTCAATAATGTGCTTGTGAAACCATATTTTATGTAGCAAGTAATTTACAAATTGTCTACATTCTTTCATCTAATATTTACATTTCATACAAATATTTGAGAGAAAAACACATCCACTGTGATCCACATACTATTAACAACTTAAGATGGTTTTCTTTTCATTTATGCATGCATAATTTATGCAGATGAATGAGTGCAATAATAAAACTTTTCATTACTATTCTTCATCATTTTAAATAATTTTCATAATTTTGTTCAATATTTAAGTTCCAAATTATTGCCTGAGCCCTGGGCCTGAATTAACAGGATAAAGTTCATCCAAATTTTGAACCCAGACTACAAATTAGAATATAACTACATAAAATATACACCTTTCATAGGACATGATAGGAACATGAAAATACATAAATTATGAATTATTTGAATTTTTACACTAATTCTATTCACAGCACTTGGTTTGAGAGAAGAAATGACTTTAAATAAGGCCAAGAGGTGTAAAATATATCACGTAGCTAGGAAGGTAGCAACAGGCACTGAGGCACACATGTATGATGAATTGATGAATGTATTATGTAGGTAGCCTATGCGATCCATATCAGTATCACAACCTGCAACCACATTGCATTGAAAAGCCTACAACAATCCTTGACCATACGAACTAGCATTTCTAGGTTTTCACACGCGTTGTTTATATTATTATATATTTAATATTATTTACCGGAATCACCGCTGCTAGAGGGTGACCGCACTGACAGGATAAGCGCGAACCGGGGTTACCCGTTCCTATGACCTTCAGGATTGTCATATTGACGTAGGTCGATACAACTAAAATGATTATTTGCAGTCTAACACTTCTAGCTAGTATGAAAATAACTTTTTTATACTGATAATTTACGAATTTTAAGTCTTAAAGAGTGTTAAAATAAACAAGTGCAGATACGGCCAGAAATATTTGATAGATCAAGATCTTCCTGGACGACGAATGTCCAACGTCGTTTACTGAGAAACGAGTCAAACGACCTGCGTACCTACTTATTAGATAAAAAAAATCCAACACCGTATCACCCCCACTAAACCTGCTAAATACTTACACCATGACATTCCAGTACGACCCATCACAGTTCCTGCCTCCTTGTTGTACAAGAAGGTCATAAAAGATTCCTTCTCATGTTCGAAAAATTCTGTGTCCCGCTGCGCCATGCTTGCTCCTTTGGTGAACCAACTGCACTGACGGGTCACGGAAAGACGTTCACCGGCTTACAGTCGATAGTCGCACCCTGAAGCTCACATGCTAGTTATTTGTAGATGCCAGATAGCTCAACAACGACTTTGACAACTCTTTGGGCGAATAATCCAAATTAATAATGTCATCTTCAGCAATATATTCATATGAGATAGAGAATATTCTTAAAAATACATAGATTAAAAATAAATAATGATTCATTATCGGAGGAAAGGTTAACTTAATCAAAGGTCGAGAATTTTATAAAGCGAGTTTATTTCTGGGTGCATTACGACTATGTTCATGATTATTATCCCACTTTTATTTCAGCCAGGTAATTCCTAGATATATAGGTCAAAGTTCTGTCTCTAATCTATTCATCAAGTTGATTTTATTACAATTCTCGCCTATACAATTCGGATTGCAGATAGATGCTGCTAACATACATTATTTCATTTGGTCATGCATAAGATTTTTTTGTTATTATCGGTAAAATGTAAAAAAGTATTGCCTTTTCTATTAACAGTTCAATCGTACAACTTATATAGAAATCCAAATAATTTATATCATTTTATATTTCTCCTGTCCACAAAGAAAAAAATAAAAAAAATCTAGTCGTGTCAGAAGCAACTTTCAGCAGACAACTGAATCGACACTTTTGCGGACTCGCCTGCGAACTCGCCTGCGGATTCAGCTCAACCGAAGGACTCATAACTCCTACAATACTAAACGGATTTGCTTGAATTTTGGAATAT
>NW_025937250.1:0-346 GCF_000764305.2 Hyalella azteca | reverse complement strand
TGGTTTAAATATATTGACAAAATAGATCGATTCTTTTAATGGCCGGCGACATTATAGTGTTGTGGCGAAGTTAATGGCATTGACAGCAGCTCTCAAGCTGACATAAGATAATCCAGCTCAATCAGCTCTCAAATAACAGCCCATTATTGGATATAACTCTCGAAATATTTATTTAAAAACTCATTTGAATTGTGAGATGACCCTACCAAACAAAGGATCAGAAAATGAGACTATCGGCTGAAAGAAATATATAATTTAAATATGAACCAATATATTCAAAATAAACTGTTTGTCAATCAATTCTCTGTTACTCTAATCCAAATTGATCGGTAATATGATAATTCAA
>NW_025937249.1:0-1507 GCF_000764305.2 Hyalella azteca | reverse complement strand
GATCGCAGCCTCTTGCATGCCGTTATATTCACAACGACGTTAAGTGCCTTGGCACAGCAATCAGTAATAAATTTAGCATCTGAAGCATTGGTTTTGGGAACGTTAAACCAAACAAGGTTAAGTCTTCTTCTCTCTCTATCCAGCAGTTCACGAGTGCTCTCGTTGGCGAGATCAGAGATGACCTCTTTGCGGCCTTCACCTTCTGCATTATCGCTATTTTCTGTTCTGTGCAGATGAGCTCTCATTTCCACAAGCTCGTTTCGTAACGAGTGTAATTCGCTACGCAACAAGCTCAATTCTTTCTTGTGGTTCTCCTCCATTTCGGCTCTCTTTCTAAACTCTTGCTTGTTGGTTTCTTCAATTTCGGCTTTAAAAACAGAAAACATAGAAGAGCACTTCTCTTCCACCATTTTTTCGCTTTTTACAGCGCTAAGTGCAGGTTGTTGGCAGACCTGACAGTACCAGTGTAATGACTTGTTTTTACGAATAACCGAGCAGTCAATCTTGCTTAACTTTGCACAATTGTTGCAGATGGTATCCCCGCAACGATCGCAGGCCACTGTAGCGTGATTGACGTTAAGCGCTCCCAGCTTGCAAAATTTACAAATTTCTCCTCGCTCGTTTTGCAATTTGATCTTCGAATTCGGTTTAACAGGACTGGAGGCCTTCTCATTTAATTTTTTTCCTCTGTGACCTTTTCCTCTCTGAATAACAGTATTGTTCGAAGTGAATGCAGAACTGTTATTCACAGTTCACATAATAATATTCGACTAGTTCACATTACAGGTAAATTTTACACTTGCACAGGAATCACATCGTAGACGATGAGTGATCGTTCCATGGTCTTCACCCGACGGCTATCGAACTCCGACTAGTCTCCTGTTCCCGCTCGAACATTTGGTTACGAGAACTGGTACCATCGGCAGCGAACGCAACAATGGAACCGGATTCCATGGATACGGTGTTCCGGTCACAAATCAGAAAGTCATAATTACTCCTGAAGCCGAGGTCCAGGCGAAGTACGGGGTCGGCAAAAGGTTCATCGTTGAGGCTGGTTCTCTTGGGTATCCTCCAGGTAGCCTCACCCACCCATGACCGTGGGTGGATACGGTTTAGTAACCAACCCAGGGATCAACGATGAACAGCCGAGCCGGTAGTAGAATAAAGAGCCAGATCTACAGGCCGCCACACGGCGACCGCAAGCAGTCACGCCCGCTGTGGTAGGCGGCTTAATCAAGAGTGAGCCGAACCAGGTTCATGTCCAATTTCAGCTCCGAGTAAGGCGTCGGAAAGTCAAGAAGAGCGAGACCGACAGTTTGAAAGTCGGGCCGCTACATTAACAGCTCATCGTTGCAGACGATGATGACGAAGGAGTTGCTTTGATGGCTTCATCTTCATCCTTGCTCGGTGGTTCGCCTCCTGTGGCGCAAGGGGGACTCGCCCGGGGCCGGCAGCTGTTGGCCCCTGGAGCGGCAAAGGATCCACCAGGGGGCGGGGGGCAATGTGG
>NW_025937248.1:0-1177 GCF_000764305.2 Hyalella azteca | reverse complement strand
AATAATGTAAGGAATACGTACAACGTAGACTTAAATATGTACAATTGCTTACACAAAATAATGCATCAAATTCTTTACTAAAGCAAATTTGAATGGAGTTTATTTTCCACTTGTGCCAGCAAACACGATAACACCAACTTTGCATGATGGAATTTTTGCTAAGAAACTTTACCATCTGAATAATTCTGTGATATGAAATATATCCATGCCATACATTTCAAATATCATATCATACATTTCAATTTTTAAACCATTTCTTTTTCGCCTCCCGATGTTTGTGTTGTGCCGAAATCACGGAATTGCCGATTCTATGGAATAGGCAGCCAGTTGCCAAATCTCTAGAATCAGCATGTCGCTATTATAGGAATATGGGGTTAGGTCAGTCAGCAAAGTTCTTTTTTATTATTTAAATACAATGGATCTTGACCGAACTAGGCCTAACCTTTTCTAACTCTAACTGTATATTTATGTACTAACTCTAAATTTAACGTCCGATTTATGAATCAGCAACGAAATGCTGATTTTACACATTCGGCAACTGGCTGCCGATTCCATAGAATCAGAAATTCCGCGATTTTGGCACGACATATATATCTCCCACGGAAGACGGACTCCGTTGAATTTCTGTTGTAAGTATATTGATATTATTCATCATATAATTTAAATAGTTAATTTCATTGTCTTGCATGGTACTTAAAAGTTGATCTATACAATTCATTAAACCTCTTATAGTTTTCCCCTTCAAATTACCATTGACGCATTATTAGTTAATATTCATAAATAAGAAGTATAATCCATTTCGCAATAGTTAATAATCATCCCAGATTTCTGCAATTATTCCGACATGCATGTTTAATTTGTAAACGTTTGGTCGCATTTGTACAGTTTAAAATTAGCCCGTTTTATGGTAAATACATGTCGGGCCCTGGTGTATCGGTGACAGCCTCCCTGATACGTACAACTTTATCAGCTCAAATAAATTCTCCATTCTACTTCTTATGTATTTTGAGAAGCATTAAATTTTTCATTTGTCTACTGAAACTATTCCAATGCGCAAACTGTTAAACGTCTTCATCACACGCTAACTGAATAGCCCAAAAGTTTCGAAAGCTCCGTCTCAGTTATGATACATTTAGAACATCAAACTTTACACATTTTTTACTGCAAGTCTTCAAGT
>NW_025937247.1:0-333 GCF_000764305.2 Hyalella azteca | reverse complement strand
TCTCTATTTGGACAATAAGACCCTTTCATTTTTCCGAGTGAGAGCACATACGTGCGTACGTACATTGACGAGATCGTGATTCCAGCAAACGATGAAGTCGAACGTAAGTTCTACGCTGAATTGAATCGTCGTCCATGAATAAACAGATCGATGATGTCTGGAGTTTGGCGTAAGAATTCCACCTTTTAGAATATTTCAAGTTATTATATGCTCATACGTACTGGTAAATAATATCTTATGAGATCATTCGCTTTCTAATAGGGGGTCATTATTATTTATTCGCATTCTCAGGTCAATTTGGAATTGACCTGGAAAATGCAAATGTATTATAAC
>NW_025937246.1:0-382 GCF_000764305.2 Hyalella azteca | reverse complement strand
CATAAGAAATAGTCACATGGGGTGAGATCAGGTGATCTCGGTGGCCATAAGTGTAGAGCAAGATCTCAATTTCTTATGCGTCCTACCCAACGCTCACAACGCTACAAGGCTACCTTACCACCGCCTCCGCCGCCGAAAAATGTAATCCCTTCATTTCGATTGGTGTATAAATGATTCATTTTAAAATTATAATTAAATAAATATGAATCTATTAAATTGGGTCTATCATTTAAAATAACCCTGTATAATTCATTCTGTATAGCGCTTTGCGAGATGAGAATTTACTACATGATGACAGTTGCTAAATTAATCGAAAATAAACAATTTTAAGCTAATAGATATGAAAGCTGAAAAAAGGAGCAATAAAGTAAATGAATAAACA